>NC_142934.1:12733486-12773486 GCF_046866305.1 Octopus bimaculoides | reverse complement strand
TTTTTTATTACTTTCACTAAACTTTTACCAACAGCTTTAGCATTGGTTTGTTGTTCTTTATTCACTTATATATATACATATATATATATATACATACATACATAGATGTGTATGTATGTATATATGTATAATAGTGTGTGTATGTGTGTATGTATATATATATATATATATATATATATATATATATATATATATATATATATGTATATATACGCACATACACAATTACCCATCCGGCTCTTTTTCTATTTCCTTATTTTCTTATCCCCTTTATTGGGAAATTAAATCCGATACATGCCATGAATAATTAAAACTTATAATGAAGTTTTATTTTTATAAAAGATTTTTAAGCACATTTTCTTTGAAATTTCTATCCTTTAAAATAATTGAATCGTTATTCTAACAATTTAATTTACATTTTTTCTTCTTCCGTTTCATCCTTCCCACGTTTTAAATATTTGCTTACCTGTAATCAGCAAGATTAAAGCTGATGTTTTCTCTCAAACTTCTTACGTTAACAAATACGTTGATGTAGATGTTTGCGAAAAAATTGTTTGAATTTAATATGTTGAAAACGTGTTAATTAAAACTTAGTCATACATTTTAAATAGGAAATCGAATATACTTTAACTACATTATCAATAAACTAAGCTTTGTAACACCGCTAAACACAATTCATCGTCTTAAATTAAGATGTTTTACTTTTAATTACGATTAATTCAACTTCGATCAGTTTAGCAGGAAAGAAAAATGTTATTTGGAATATTTCCTTTTATAAGAACCGTTCTTTTTCTATTATTATTATTAATATTATTATTGTTATTATTATTATTATTATTATTATTATTATTATTATTATTATTATTATTATTATTATTATTATTATCATTATATCACCACAAAGTTTACATTAAGAAAAACATTATGGACAGCACAGCGCTAAATGAAGAATGTGTATGTATGTGCGTGAGCGTGTATTGTTTTTGCGTGTAAACCAGACTAACAAAGTTTATAAAAAAAAGAAAGAAATCAACAGTATGTAATCTTCAATAGGGAAGAGATGTTTAAGGGCTGCTCATAGAAAAACCCCATAAAAAACCATGGGTACTCTGACTTTTGGGGCAGATGCTTTTTTTTCCTATCCATTTTTCCAACTACAGGCGTATGCTCAAGGCAGACCGGTTCACTCGCACCATTCACGCCACTTTCATCCACCTACAATAAGACGGCGAGCTGGCAGAATCGTTAGCATGCCGGACAAAATGCTTAGCGGCATTTCGTCTGCCATTACGTTCTGAGTTCAAATTCCGCCGAGGTCGACATTGCCTTTCATCCTTTCGGGGTCGATAAATTAAGTACTAGTGAAACACAGCGGTCGATATAATTGACGAGTCCCCACCCTACAAATTTGAGGCCTTTTGCCTCCAGTAGAAAAGATTATCATTGTTATTATTATTATTATTATTATTATCATTATTATTATTATTAATATTATGGCGGTGAGCTGGCAGAATCGTTAGCACGCCGAGCAAATTGCTTAGCGGCATTTCGTCCGTCATTACGTTCTGAGTTCAAATTCCGCCGAGATCAATTTTGCCTTTCAACCTTTCGGTGTCAATTAAATAAGTACCAGTTACACACTGGGGTCGATGTAATCGACTAGTCCCTTGCCCCAAAATTTCAGGCCTTGTGCCTTCAGTAGAAAGGATTATCATTATTATTAAGAATTCTTTAATTATTTATTCGAAAAACTTTAGCATTACATCTTACCTGAGAATTTGATATTTTAGTTTTACAACGAAGTTGAAATTTAACATTTCTCATATTTAATTCAAAAGCAAACAAAATACTGCAGAGTTTCTCGAAAAGTTTATTTAGAATCTGTGTTATCATAGCAAATGCCTTTTTTTTTGTTTTTGTTTTTAGTTTCGACACATTGTCAGTTTACTCCCAGCCATCCACAACGTTTTATTTGGTAAACTAACAACATTCCTCTACAAAAAAAGTTCGTCCATCTCCCATTTAAAAAAAAATTAAATCTATATTAAAGTTTTTAAACTTCTCGACATTTCTGGTTCCAATACCAAGCAACGTACCTACTTAAATACATATATATATACACACACAATCGCATGCACATACATACATGCATGTTCATATACCTACATACATGTACATATACATACATACATGTACATTTACATACATTCACGCGCGCACACACATTAAATCTGTATAGGTAAATTATTTAATCCTTTAAGATACTTTCTAACAAGAATATTAGTCTTGCAAAATCTTTGCTGGTGACAGACTAAAAGTAAAGTATTAAATAAAATTATAGATTTACCTAAACAATGAAAAAAAAAGTTTGTGGTAATGATGTAATCGGTATTTCACCCACACAGGCATACACACATACACAAATATACATACACATACACGCATATACATACCCCACCCACTCACACACACAGCCACTTTCAGTCTGCTTGTAACTATGATGTCTGATTAGTACTCCGCGCATGTAGATTCGCTACCTTTATAAGGGAAATCTGATAGGTACAGTGTGCAGCTGGGTTGCTTATTTTGAAACACTAGATAGAATTTTCTTATTTACCTTTATAATTTTTATAATAGCAAATGAAAATAGACGTTTTCGCTCGATAAATTATTATGACGGATTTGTTTACTCCCATTCCTGTGTAATATTTCTTATAATACTAAACGCTAAATAAATATAATATTATAATCAAATGAAATTAATATAAATATCTGTGTATGTCTTTTCCTCAAAAACAGAGATGTTTTAAAAATTGATAAATGTTTACCTCTGCTAGAAGACGCCCATCCCCCATCAAAAAATGGATAGGATGCTAAGATTAAGCACATTGCTTATCCTTTCAAGTTCCACCGTGACATGATACCAGATGAAGAAACTATTTATCGGCTATCATGTTTTAAAAAGTTACAATAATCTTATGTACCCGCTCAGTTAGAAAAAAAAAAAAAAAGGGAAAAGCATTTACAAAATGGAATGAAGCAAATACGAAACTAGATAGTCTGGAAATTTGCCACAGACGAAAAATTAGCTAGAAATATTGCTAGAGCAAAGAAATGGGCATAAAAGTAAATAAATTTGCAACAAGTGAATGGCGTTATCGTTTCAATTCCTTCATTCTCATTCCAAATGATTTTATTGCAAAATTTTAATCCTCCAGCTGTAAAAAAAAAAAAAAAGATAGAAATTAGGCAAATGGATGGATGTATCCCTGTATCTAAATGTATTTATATACACCTGTATACAAACATAAATATGTGAGTGGTTATATCAAATGATATATATATGCCATTAAACACTTTCATATCACTTAAACTACGGTTAGTTTATCTATGAAATATTTGTAAACCTTGCTTAAAGATATAATATTTAGAAGAGAGCGAATTGAATATCATTTTCACATAATCTATTTTCTTCCACTTTTTTCTTCAATATTTTCTCCCATAACATTACAAAACGTACAGATTTTATACGGGTCCAGGAAGAAGTTACAACAAAATTCGTTCATACACACAATATTCGAATGTATTTAAAAACAATCTAGCTGTAATTGCACCGTTTTAAGATTGTATTGCCGAGATCGCCTTCCCAATTTCAAACCTTTAGATTTTATCTACCCGCCACCACTTCCTGAATTCCCCTTCCCACCTGTCAGCATTCTCACAGCATGCAGTATGGATCTGATATCAAAATAGGCTGGAATATTTTATTCTGGAAACTTACTGATTATTTCAAGCTTATGAAAAATCCATACATTAAACCATCCTTAACACCAATAAGAATATTGTTAACTGGTCGCTCAACCGATTAGAAATAGCAACCAATTTTTTTCAATTCTAACGTCTTAAAATGGATGGACGTGTTACAGTCATGTAATCTTAGTTATACACAAAAGTCAGATTGGTCAATGATGGTTCCTCTTTGATCATATGCTTTTTTTTAATCAGAGATGACCTGGGGCTAATCAACAATTTATCATCCATTTTTGTCGCCTTCTGTCGTAAATCATTTTCAGATGCTATGAGTTCATCCTGTCATCTCTGTAAAATGTATAATATGATAGGACAATTAACATCATTAAAGATATTTTACTCTGGCACAAGGCCAATTTGTGCATGAAAGTAATTAAGTCCATTAATTTGAATTCATTATATTACCTTTAATTATTTTATCAACCTCTGAGAAATGAAAGATAACATCTACCCTGTGAGATGTAAATTCAATTTCGAGGAACAGAACTAAATATTCTAAGCAGTAAACGTGGCACTCTTCAAATCTATCAACACAATAGACTTTAATGCTAATGGTATTGTAAAGGTAAAAATAAAGGTATCTGGTTGGCGTAAATCAAAGTGACGTACTAAGTTTTATCCTGCTAAATTTTGTTTTTAAAATCTCGCTAACTTCAACTGTTATCTCTTTTTCGTCGATAACATACGTATGACTAAAATACTAAATTCAATTCAGTCCATGAATCTGGTCTTATCTCAAGGAAAAGAAAAATTAACAAATAAATGAGAAAAATGTGTGCACCGCTGGCCAAATAATTCGCTTTCAGAATATTTGGAAAGCAGATAAAAAATGTTAAACAAATCATAAATTGAAGAGACTTTCTAATAAAATAAGGAAGCTGATACCAATAACGAACCCCAAAGAAATCCGTATAAAGATAACTAGTTCCAACTATTGGATTCAAATTTTGGCACAAGGCCAGCAATTTCGGGAGGGGGTAAGTCAATTACATCGAGGCCCAGGGCTCAATTGGCATTTGTTTTATCGACCTTGAAAGGATGAAAGGCAAAGTTGACCTGCCAGACGGAGCATCGTTGCTCTAACCAGTAGCGCCCCTTTTGTATTCTGAATATAAATCTTATATTTTTTTCCACCGGGGTCGATATCTTAATGAAATACTGAGCTACATTCAATCAACTTTATCAAATCAGTATAAGTATTTGCACTTAAATCAATGTAAGATATTTTATTCTCAGCTATAAGAATGCTACCTCACCGAAGACTGGGTCTTTTGATTTGATTGCCTTATATGTCTGGCAATATATTCAGTTAGTTCCCCCCAACTCTTTCTTTAGCGAAAATTAGAATTCATCGAAGAAAGAACATTTTATAAAACGATACTTTAAAAAAAAGTACGAGGGGGTGAATGACCTCACACAGCAGTAGCATAGTTGGTGAAATGGCGAGGGGGTGGATACTTTTATGGAGGTGGCGCTGTTTGTTCTGTACATAAGCCTGCATAAGCTTGAGGGCACAGTGGGGTAGCAAATTCAAGGGCTGCCTCGGGCAGTATACACACTAGCTACGCCATTGTCGCGCAAGGCGCGAGAGAAGACAGCAAGTATAGGAAAACGCTGCAATATGAATTACTAGAAAGCTGGTTGAATTTAAGATGGCAGATTAGCATAATTTGTAGAGCATATGTCATGATGGCTTAAAATATTTATTTCTGGGCCCTGATGTTCTGGGTTCAAATCAAGACGCTAGGGACCATTAAAAAGTACCAAGATCAATTTTGCATTCCACTCTTTCTGGGTCGTTATAATTCAGTACTACTTAAGTAGATGGGTCAATTTAATCATGTAAAATATGTCGACGATGCCAATACTAAGCTCAATAAGTATTTCTTACTTTTGGTAAACTAAAAAAAAAAAAAAAAAAGATAAGTTCCCGAATATCTGGATGTGAAAGCCATTATTTATTCCAGAAAAAAAAATCGATTTAATAGGTGTTGCTAATATCGTTTGAAATACATGAATGACATATCTTATTGCATCCCTGTAAAAAGAACAAGTAGTAATTTCACCCACATGATATCTATGAGAGATGAAACTCCAATATTTCCTTAATATTCTAGCTTGTGATATATATAGTCACATGCATATCGCTTACAAAAACAGAAAAACTGTTCTCATGTAGATGTTATCGTTTCTCATCTAACCAGACACCTGTATATAATTTAAGTTAGTAATGCAAGACGGAGCATAGTCATGTTATGCGAGAAAGAGTAACAGAGAGGGGGGGGGGGGCGAAGTGTGTGTGTGTGTGAGGAGTGTTCTAAATCTAAGTAGCATTCAAAGAATTCGGAATTCCTCTTAGGTGCAGCTTCCCTATTGATAAATAAATAGTTAAACGTGGATAATGCTAAATTTGAACTAGATAAAGTTAGATAGATCATCATCCAAACAATCCTTTGTGATTTACCAGATTATCGTTCCTCCACAGATAACCACTTTCAACTTAGTAGATTAAGACCGGAAAACGTGGCCGTATGGTTAAGAAGCTCGTTTTGCCACCATGAGGTTTCGGTTTCAGTCCAACTGTGTGATACCTTCGGCAAGTGTCTCCTACTATAGCTCGCAGGACCGACTAATAACTTCTGAGTGAATTTGGGGAGGGGAAACTGTATGGAATCCCATTATATATATATATATATATATATATATATATATATATATATATATATCATATGCTTGTGCTTGTTCTCCCGTACAATAGCACTGAAGGCAAGGTATAAACACATGATCTTTCCACTGAGAAATTAACATTTTATCCACTCAATCTTGGTTTTTCTTTGAGAATCGCCAGCACAGTTTTCCTAATTTTTTACAGATGGGGAAAAGCTTAGATGAAGTGCTATTTAGAAGCATTCCTGATCTACATTCATTAAAGTGCGGTGTGAGCTCTAGCTTATATCCTGTATAAAACACAATATCTTACTACATTCTCAAAACTTTCCAGTTGGTCGGAAAAAACTTATTTCGTGTATTGATGCTAATGTTCTCATTTAGAAACTGTTAACTGCCCGCTTAGTTTCTCTTTGCTTTTAGAATAAGAAGAAAAATACCATGTTAATTTCTTTCCTAAGGCAAAAATAGTCAGTACCCATTGGTATTTGTTGCTACATTAAAAGAAAACGTTCACATTTATACGTTGGTAAAGGCATCACGTATATCCTCTCTCTATTTCCCTTTCTCTCTTATTATCTTCCTTCTCATCCAATCAAAAGCAACACCCGGTCGTAAACATTAAATCTCTCACAAACATATCTTTCATTAACTAAGATCTCCAATATATTCTGAAAAGGAGCTCAAGTAATATGTACGAACAAATCAAAAACATTAGTTCCCTTTTAGAAACACTTTAATTCGTCTGTTCGTAAACCACATAACAATCTCTATACAGTCTTGATTACTCTGTCACGTTTGGAAATCCATCTCGTACACAAATTCATACATGTAGTTATCTACAAAATTAGGTTCCGTTCATTAAATGCGAAGGCAGAATCTGAAGTTACAAATACTGAGAGATAATCTGGATTCCTTTTGTGATCTAAAAGTTACTTGCTTTTTATAAAGGTTACTTCTTTGCGGTACCAGAACTTACTAGATGATACGATGTGCCAGCTGTACTCAATCAAATATTAGACCGTATCAAAAGAAAGAAATACCCTATGCTCGAATAGTAGACCATTCGTTACAAATAATATCTAATTTTGGAGTTCTAAGCTTTTAGAATTACTACAGCGTCCTCTGTTTGTTTGAACATTCATTGTCACACTTCACTTGAACAGATCTGTTATATCTATATCTCCATTTCTAAATAAAAACATCACTCATTTGTCTAATCGCATATGCTCGAAATAATCTCTTTGAAATAATCAAATGACCCGAATTCCAGCATTTAATTAACATGTTAAAGATTCTACTAGATCTTTTTTCAAAAAAGAAGTCTTTATATATGGTCTTACGTTTATGTGAGCAACCACAGTGAAATGACACAAAAGATAGAATATTAGACCAATAACCGTACACTCACTCAAAATACTAACGACTTTATAAATTATCTATCGTATTAGGACCATGAAATCTATTTCAGGTGTGTGTGTGTGTGTGTGTGTGTGTGTGTGTTTGTGTATGTGTGTGTTAGGTTCTATATGATGAAGGTAGTGGATGAAAGCTAAGCACTTGGAAACCTAATGAATCCATCATACCATTCTTAAATATGATACTGCAAAGTTAATACCAAAATTTAGTTTCATAATAGTTAATATTTAAGCGGCGAGTGTTGTAGAGTATGAGTGAGTGGTCCAATTTTGTGATTATTTTGAATTTGTGGTAATTTATTTCGAATTTCTGTTTTGCTTATGTTAATATATTTACGAAATATTTTAGTATCAATTTATTCTCTCTAAAGATGTTAATTCAGCTGTGGCCAGTGGCGCATTGAGACAAACGTTACCAGCTTCTTATGCTCACGTCAAACTATATACGGTGCCTCAGCATTCAAAATTAGTTACGGAACTCTACTTTACAATTATGTAATAAAGTACAAATAAGATATACTCAATATGTTCAAATTAATTTGCTCTTGCTAAAGTATGAAATGCAATATTAGACAAATATAAGTGTATGAAATACCATACAACATAAGTTCTTGGTTTATTACAACTATTTCCATCTATAAAGGGCGTGTTATAATTAGTTGGATGGTAATCTAGACCAATTCTATATAAGAAGGGGAGATAATCCCAAGAGTCAAGAATTTCTCCAAAGTCGATGTGCCATTAAAAAAAAGAACATGCTTATTGTCTTGAGAGATGAGAGGACAACTGTAGACAGGTGTTTCTACCGGGTTATTTTGTTAAACTACATACTGTGTCTCAGCAACCTAAATCAGTCATCTACTAATACACACACACACACACATACACACACACACATATATATATATATACGTATATATATATAATTATTTATATATATATATATATATATATATATATATATATATATATATATATATATATATATATATATATATATATAATTATTTATTCATTATATATATATATTTATTTATTTATTTATTTATATATATATTTATTTATATGTATTTATTTATTTATATTTATTTATATATTTGTTTATATATATATTTATTTATTTATATATATTTGTTTATATATATTTACATATATATATATATATATATATATATATATATATATATATATATATATGTATATATTTATTTATATATATATATTTATATCTAAATACATACATACATACATATATATATATGTATAGAATTTAAAGGGCCGGGTACACGGTTTACATGGCGAATAAGTAATCGAGATTACAACATTTCTCCCTGACCGGGAACCGGGACACCAGTCCATTGCAGGGTCACTAATTTACAGCTGAGTGGACCGGAGCGACGTGGAATGAAATGTTTTGCTCGCGTTTAACATTGACGAATTGAAATTTACGTTTCATCTGTTCTTTCGATAAAATGAAATACCAGTCAAGCACTAGGATCGATGTAGACATCTAGTCACTTCCCTTCAAAACTGATGGTCTTGAACTCTGCAATAAACCGGTGTCCAGATCAAGTGGAACTTGTGATCTTGGTCACTTATACGCCATGTAAACTGAGTAACCGTCCTTATGAGTCTAAGGGCTCAAGTAAAATATATACATTGATGTTATATATGTAGTCTTATATGTAGTTGCATAGCAATTTAGACCTCGTACATTGAATACAAACTAGAATCAGTAGACTTGTATTAAAATAGGTGGCATACTGGATATGACTACGCAATCGGAAACTTTACAATCAACAGCCAGCTCAACTGGAACAATCTGAAGAAAGTATTACCTATGCTGTTATTCAATTTAGAAAGGCAAATATGTAGGTACCCGAAAAATTGCTGTTTGAAATTTTTAGGGTGGCTAACAATTTTTCACTTGGCAAAGATACTTAATGAGCTTTGAGATACGATTTTGGATAAGAATTTATATCCTGTCAATTACAATCATTCTTACTGAAAGTTAGTTACAAAAATAGTAACTGCTCAGTCGTATAGACCTAATTTGAATAAGAGCCTCAATTTTAAATATTGCTGAAGGTAATCTGATCTTATCCTATCTGATGAGAGATTGTGGAATCTATACCGTTTATGTGGAAACCATGGTTTTATTCCACAAGTCATACCATTGTTATGGAAGTCATGCCGTCATTGTGGAAGCCATGCCGTTCTTGTGGAAGCCATGCTTTTGTTGTGAAGATCATGCCGTTTTTATGGAAGTCATACCGTTATATTGGAAGCCATGCCGTTATTGGGGAAGCTATGCTGTTATATCTAAATCTTCCTTTTACAAGAATGTACTTCTTGTCTGCGAAGCATTCTTCCACGTGAAAAGAGATTGCGTATAAGCGGCTGCTGTACTTGGCATTCAGTCAGAGATTGTAAGCAATGTTGATTAACACATACGTACAATATACAAGGCATAACTCGGGAGTCTAAGAAAGGGATCCTAAAACGCTTATGAAAAATGCTCGTAAATATTCCCACTTTATGTAAAGAAAGACATGAAGTTGGCTCAAGAAGTTGGAACAGGATTGACCAATTATTCATTATTGTGTTTCTAAGAGAATTAGCATCTAGTAATATCCAATTCATTGTTTTATTAACAAAAGAAAATCTAAGTTAACAAAACAAAGAATATAATTGGCAGGATTGTTCTAATGCTGGAATTACTATAAAGCATTCATACAAAATGTCGGCATCAGATAAAAAGAAAATAATGCAAAAAGATCAAGTAGGATAGAAATAAAGGAACAAACGTAGAAAGAAATGCATTTAATTACCTTAATTGTCTTCATTGCATTTTGATACCTACTTTATATCTGAGATCCAATTCAGTTCCAAGGACATTGACGCTTCCATATTCTACATTCAGCTCATATGTTCCTTTATGTCTGTAAACTCTCAATAGAATTTAATGTCATCGTGTCAAGTCAATCAATAATTTGCTGTAAGAACTTGTTACACGTAGAAAGACGTGACGTACAAATTTTGGATTTCGCCTGTTTGATGCTAGATATTCAGAATGTGTCTAAAATAACTGAAGCCTTTTCTAAATCTGCATCTGGCAAATTTTATTGTACAAGACTTGACCTCTGTTGGCAAGTTACCAGGCTATTACAACATAGAAATAATATTATCAAGAAAATAGCATTGTCAAATGGAATAGGAACGTATGTGGGGAAAACATGTTATATAGAAACCAAGCTAACATTCTACAACGCATATATAACTGCCAAACGTTCCATACAGTTGTGTTGTTCTTCACACTGTACGAAAGTTACATGACTGTTCTAAAATATTTTGATCAGGACAAGTAAAATACACGATTTTTATGCCGAAAAGTGATACTAGATTATGATTATGTTTATAGGTGTATATATTTATATATGGATACGTAAGTGTCCAAATACACATTTTGTGTTCCTACAAATGAAAAGGTTGCTAGATGTTTTATAGTTTTTGCTTAACTGTTGCTCATTCGTGAACGAATCCACTGATTTCTTAAATCAATATGAATCAAGTAAAACTTTGCTATTTTAGGAGAAACCGATATTTTTTAGATCTTTTGTAAACGTTTTCTAAAGTAATAATACAACTTTTACTATATTTTACGAATGAAACCACATAGACAAAATATAATTAACGTTCCGTTCAAGTTCACTGCTAATATTGACGGTAACATCGAACGAAACATGTTTGTTAAAACAGAAACTGACGTTTGCTTTATGTCCCGGAAAACAATGTCTGGTCGGTTGTGTTCCAAGCACTGTTTTATTGAAATTTTCCTTTTATTATTTGTATTTTTGAAAGAAAAGGCGCATTCCAATTTTATGATGCCTAAAATCTTTGTGATACATCAATTCTTCCTACGTAATATTATATGTAATAATGACTTCTCAGTATATCAATGCATTTTCCGAACCTTTTCAAGTGACGTTTGATGGAGAAAAGAAAGCATTCTAGACTAGACTCTCATTTTGCAATGGGGGTAGTTAGAAGCGTTATTTTCTATTTTATTTATAAGATATTTGGTATATTTCATCTATATGTTACCAAAGGATTCGCTACCTCCATAATTGTTGATTTCTTCTATTCTTCCAGAGAAGTAAGAGTCATACGAATGATATTTGAAGATGATTCACGCATATTTATTACATCATGCCTCTTAAACATGAAGGTGGTGACATTTGAGGGGGAAACTACTGATAATGTCTGCATCAATGCCGGTTTGATACAACGATATCTATTATCACAATGTATCATTTTCACTGTTTTATAAGATACTTAGAAGCTATCTCTTTTTCTTGTATGTTAAGGATATATATCTTTCAAGGTGTGAGGTGATATGCTGTTCGCTGTTTCAAGATGAACATCTTACCTTATCTATGTCGGTGCCATTATCCATCTCATAGTATAAATATAAATACATAATCTTTTGTTAATAAGCAGTGTGCTCCGTTTGTTGAACTCTGTTTAAACGTAATTGACCAACAGTTTTATGGTTAGAAAATGTCATAATACAGTGAATAGTTTTAGGATGAGTCTGTTACTAACCTCATGTAAACATGTCTGTTTAATGAGTTAATTTCTGGACCCTTTTTTTTGCTATCAAATTAGCAAAGTTACACCATGATGCCTGGATTTATTTAGTTATTGCTTTAGTTTTAGTTAGTCTGTCGATATCCCTGTTCATGAGAACGTTGGATGTATTCTCATTTATTTGAAAGTATTAATTGCCTTTTACAAAACGCATGAACGTGTCTGATTGCATTTGTGTGTATACAAATGTGTGTGTGACTATTTATGTATGGATGCTATGTTCACGTTATCAAACGTTTATTTGAATTATTTTCTATAAAAGTGTAACAGTCAAAAATAGGTATATATAAAATGTTATCGCTTATTCGGATTCTATTTCGTCACATCTTGGTTCTTGAAACCTATCTAAAAAAAATAAAGGAATAAAAAAACACATTTACCAAGTAAAAAAAAACAAGAGATTATACTATTTAATCTTCTCTCAAGGACACTAATGACGTGAGTGGAATAAAATGGTAAGCAAGATTCGAAAACAGGTTCTGGAATTTTATACGGTCTTCATTTATACAACGAAGCTCATCCTTTAGTACTAAAATGTAATTCTTGGCCAGAAATGACACCTTTTGTCTCGTAAGGATACTTTATATGAACAAGAAGATTAAAACTATTAGGATATTATCAAACTTTATTCCATTTTGAAGTTTGGTAGTAAACTTGATTTACGATCTGGAAATATAATGTTACTTGATAAAATTCGTTTTGACTAAGTCAACATTAATCATTAAAACATGAAGTTCTAAATCTTCTGAGATCTGGTAATATGATTAGATGTAGTTTATGAGTAAACAATAGGTTAAATCGGATTAGCCTCGAGTTACTATGAAGTTGAATGTACGATTATATTGAAACGAGTAAACCAGAGTAGTTTAGTGATTGCCAATAAAGTATTCAACCATTTTAAAATGTGAATGATTAATAGGGAAACGGTTTCTCTCATTAATCTACGTGTGTTCGTGCGTACATGTATATGAGTGTGTGGGTGTGCTTGCTTGTGTGCGTGCGTGCGTGTGTGTGTATATGTGCGTATGTGTGTGCGTGTGCATGTGTAGATAGACAAATATAATATCAACTCAACTAACATCATCTAACTTTCAAATCTAATTTATTTCAATTGTTGATTTAATTTATAAAGAAATGAAACCATGCTACATAAATATGATACTTAATGAGAAACTATTAACTTCCCATATTTATTCCTTTCCTGGAGGCATTAGGGCATCAATAAAGCAAGTTTCAACTTGGAATCGAAATTGAGAGCTAGATTCGGTTTGCCTTGAATTGTTTGCATTCCTCAGGAAAAGGTATTTGGTGCATTGCAATCGGGTAGACGTTACCGTTCCAATTGACAGAAAAGGCGTTAATTCGATACTACAGAAGAAATGGTGTCTTTATAACGTAACTTATGAATATTGTTGGTAAAATTGCCGTTACATTCCATTGCAATTATCAATCTATTTTGATCTTACATATTAAAATATAACAAACTCTAATTGAATAAGTTTAGTATGACATTGTACATTACAGGTATTAGTAACATTTCATGATATGCCTAAATCGTATTTTACACATTAGCAGAATGTTCAAATCTAATCTAAAAGACCCTTTTCTCTATACATGTATGGAGCAACATTTTTTTTATTTAGTATTGTTTGTGATCCATTTGGTTATGTACCAGCGCAATTTTAAATAAGCAAAATTGTTTCCTGACTTATGGAACATACAAAATATTATTACAATTCCGAGTAGCTCCAGCTTGAGCTTTGTGTAATTGGAGTAATCATGACCTAAAGTACACTAGAAACACTGTCACGGAAGAAATGATGGAAGACAGTGTATTAATATCTATCACTTCTATATAAATACAAGAAAGATCGTCTTTATTAATAAGCATATATTACATACCTATATTAATAAACAGCGCATATTTCAGAGAGAAAAAACAAACAAACTATGAAAACATCTCGTAAATAAGCAGTAAATTAAAACAATCGCTTACTTCTGCTTGATTGTTATTTTAAGAACACGCAAACGTATACATGAGCACGGCGAATCTGATTCGGGTGGGAGATTTAACAGCCTTTCTGGTTCTTGAAATTTTGACATTTAATATCCCAGCTGTCTGTGTCGTTAGCTTTTAGTAGCAGACAAAGCAGATCTCTAAATCAGGAGGAACTATAAGAAATGTGATCAGAACGCTTTCAATACCGTTTATGTACAAAGGTAAGATGCATAAGCACAGGCAAGATGATTCATTCGTTTCTCTCTGGCAAGAACACATCTCGATATTAATTTAAAAGAAAATGCTAAGAATGTTGAATTAAAAAACAAATTAAACTTATGAAATTAAATTAAACTTTGCGACGTATGCGAAGGTAATACACAAGCGAATACAACTTACAAAGTTGAAGAAAGTTTTTAACTTCTCATGTATTATTTTTTCGCAACTCGTGTGCTTGAAGTCGACTATTATCTATCTTAATTATTTCTCTTGTATCCTACACCACCGCTTAAAAGACAGCAGGACTTGATATTCATATGATAAGGTTACAGAGTAATAAAAAAAATATATATATATTCTGAGATTGAAAATTTTAACAATAATAACTTTTTTAATATAGGCACAAGGCTTGAAACAACAACAACAATCCTTTCTACTATAGGTATAAGGCCGAAATTTCTAGCTAGTCGATTACTTTGACCCCAGTGCTCAGCTGGTACTTATTTTATAGACCCCGAAAGGATGAAAGGCAAAGTTGACCTCGACAGAATTTGAACTCAGAACGTAAAGACAAAACGAATGCTACTAGGCCATTTTCAAATGCAAAGAAGCAGTGGGTGTATTAGAAAAAATGTGGTACCGGAGGTTACGAAAAGAATAATTGAAATGGATTATACGGTTAAACTATTTTTTAAAATCGAAGTAATATTTCCTAGACATTATGATTTACGAAATCATGTACAGTAAATTGCTTGTATATGATTTGAAATATTTAGATGTTATAAAAGTTATTTTAGGTTTGGTGACGCCATTAGTAAATTCTAATACTTTAATTAGGATTTTAAACACAATATAATGACGAGCTGTTCAACTTTGGCATCATGTAGGTTATAAAAAGATCATATGTTGCATGAAATGTAGCTAACTGAATCGGAAATAGTACGGTAATTTTGTCATGAAGAACCCACAAATTACCGATTACAAATATTGCTTAGGCTCAATGAATTTGTCATGCAGCTTCCGGGAGAGAGTCTAGTTCTTCCTCTTTGTCGCATGTTTTCTCTCTCTCTTCCTCATTCTTTCTCTCTCTCTCTCTCTCTCTCTCTCTCTCTCTCTCTCTCTCTCTCTCACACACACACCACACACGCACGCAAATACGCGTATACACACACATACACACAGTCACCACGCCATACGTACTTGTGTCTATGTGCGCGCGCATGTATGTGTTTTGCATGTGTGTGTGAGGTTGGACTAAATCTACGATCCATGCGATTTCTTCACAAAAGCATTGATCATCATCCACCACAGTCAATAAACGAGAAATCGCTTGCATACCTGTCTACTCCTACGTTACTACGTCCATAGACACATCTTATCGTTGTCTTCCGTAATAATTACTGTGTCAAGTCAAGAAGTGGTCGGACTGCTGGTATTAAGATACCATAATCATACTGCGATCGTCTGTTCATAGGATCGAGATAAGTAAAGAAAGTAAGATTAGGAATTCACAAATTTCATCTGCTATCATCTCAGCAGCCGTTCCCAAATTCACAAAAATCATTTTGGTGCAGAAATCATTGAGCAATTTTCAAAAAATCGCGAAGCCCTCACCCATATTTTACGGATGCCCCTATACTACCCTCATTTCAAAAAAAATATTAAATGAAACAAAAACAGTACAAATGGCTGATTCTTTTTAATATAATGGATACCATGTGTTTTATATTATAAACTTTTATTAAATTTTATTAAGAAAAGTCATATTTCACAGAATCCCAGAAATATTTTCATATGACCCTGGGGTTTTTCAGAACCCACTTTGAAAGACCCCGCCCTATGGTCTTCACAAGTCACGGTATTGATAATTAAGTGTTGTGGTAATGACATTGACAGGAAACTATGGCAAATTCAAATCAGTTGAGCTGGTAATGAATTTTAACAGCTGTCTATGCGATGTGTGTATGTTGGCACTCCGTCGCTTACGATGTCAAGGGTTCCAGTTAATCCGATCAACGGAACAGCCTGCTCCCGAAATTAACGTGCAAGTGGCTGACCACTCCACAGACACGTGTACCCTTAACGTAGTTCTCGGGGATATTCAGCGTGACACAGAGTGTAACAAGGCTGACCCTTTGAATTACAGGCACAACAGAAACAGGAAGTAAGAGAAAGTTGTGGTGAAATAGTACAGCAGGGTTCGCCACCATCCCCTGCCGGAACCTTGTGGAGCTTTAAGCGTTTTCGCTCAATAAACACTCACAACGCCCAGTCTGGGAATCGAAACCGCAATCCTATGACCGCGAGTCCGCTGCCCTAACCACTGGGCCATTGCACCTCCACTGTCTGTGCGATAGCTCCTCTCTAAACCCGTTTCAGTTTTATCTGCTTACCGCGGTTGAGGTTGCCTTAATATTGACTTTGTATAAAAATAAATATCAAGTCAAGCTTCAAGTACCTGATTTTGCTAATTCGCCAACCTAGCAGAATCGTTAGAGTGCCTGATAAAATGTACAATTCCTTCTTATTAATATTGAAGAAGTATCATATTTTAAGAATGTCTTTATAGTTTCTCTGTATAAGATAAAAATTGTCTATCAACTATCGCGACATATCACTCTTTCCACACTTGGAAGAGGAAGCAAATCTTAGTATTAGATTTTAAACGATCTTGTGCACAATTACGGAGCTAGTGCGTCTTCCTTACCGAAAGTGTATCGTGAATATATTGCCCATAGTTAGGTAACATCAGAGAAAAAAAAAAGTTGAGTAGAAGACAAATTTTTGCAAAACCATCTTATATTATAACAAATTCTTTAACAACGTAAGACGAGATCGTTTATGAAGGATCGTGTATAAGTTCGTGTGAACTGACAGGTTCATGATATGGAGGCTTGCATATTGCAAGTTCATAGTCACAAGAGATATTTTTAGGACGCCAGGAAACTATTTTAGTGAGGATGTGAGCATAGCCAAATGCTAAAAACGTTCACTTCGCAACGACGAGGTTCGAGATCCAATCCCAATGCGTGGCATCATGGACAAGTGTTTTATTTTCTATAGAATTAAATCAAAAAAATTAAGAGGACTAAATTAATTCGCTGCAAAATTTTAAAATATCAGCAACTTCGAAAGAATTCTGATCTTTGCATCAATCAAAAAACAATATTCCAGTAAAAGGCAACAAGCTGGAGAGCCGTTAGGGCACCAGATATAATAAATACTTCGCATTATTTGCTCTGATTCTCGATGTTCTGAGTTCAAATCCCTCCGAAATCAAAGTTGCCGTCCATCCATTATTCCATTCCTCACGTATTGGGGCAAACAATTAACGTGGCATCCGATCTATCACAATGTCAAACCAGATGCCTTGTGATATTTATTACGACTCGTTGCCTTTTGGGTTTGATCTTGCCGTGGCCTACTTAGCTGGCAGACTTAATCCATTGCTCAGCTAAACATCACCACTCGGTTCATTGTTTACCTTAAGCCGGTCGCTGTTGTAATCACTCCCACCAATTTTAGAGGCCCTTTGAAGGGCCAAGGGCACTGCCTTTTCTCTTGACCAAACGATTTAAAAAAATGACTATATAGTAGTTTACGACTTCTTTTTTCAGCCCTGAGTTTGAACGACAACAATTTTCTATCTTTTAAAATCTGTTCAGCGCCATATAATCGAATTGCCCCTCAAAAGGAGACTGACTTTATGCTCTGTCAAGTGATAAACGTAATCCCTGTGATTGAAATTTAGAAATTACGTACCAAGATTGACAGGCGTTATTTCATCGATTATTTTTGTGTCTAATTAAACGAATTATTGTTTTAAAAATATATTCAAATTACAAGTTATATAAATGTAACTGATTATTTTTTTTCTCTTTTCAGTTTCCAACGGCTAGCGGATAATAAAATACCAAGATGGGTGTCGGGGATGACGTAGCACCCCGCTTTACACAAAAGCCCACATTGAAGCAGGAAAACGGGGGAAAGAAACTCGTATTCTTATGTGTTTTGGAAGCGTCTCCAGAACCAGAAATAAAATGGTTTCTTGGAACTACACCATTAAATCCTTCAGACAAGCTGAAAATGCGCTTGGAACCTAAAGGAGGCCCTACCTATAATGTCATCATGGATCTATTTAATGTAAGCAAAGATGATGCTGGGACATACAAGGTGGTAGCAAAGAACAAACTGGGAGAGGTATCAGCGACAATCAATCTGAATCTTGGTAAGTAAAATATTATCACGTGATTCATGTAAACAGTTTGAGTTGTCGTTATTAGTAGACGACGAAAGACGACGAGCTGGCAGAATCGTTAGCATGCCGGACAAAGTGTTTAGCGGCATTTCGTCCGTCTTTGCGATCTGAGTTCAAATTCTGCCGAAGTCTATTTTTACCTTTCAACTTTTCGGAGTCGATAAATTAAGTTCCAGTGAATGTAATCGAATGTAATGGCCCTTGGATGACCGGAGTTCATTCTTTTGCAAATCTTCGGCTCAAATCTCTGGACTGAGGATACTTTCTTTCTCTTTTGCCCATCTGTCTTCTTCCTCTACCTAACCTTTGAAAAGGCATCTAAAATTAATTCTTTAGTTCATGAGCCTCTAGTGGATCACAGTTATTGTTATGACATAGGATATCTTTAAAATAAGACTTTAAGAAATCCTATATATAGTGAGGCATGGTAGGAAATTACACTTGATTAGCTTTGCTGTCTACTGGATTGCATGGTTCATAATTTAACATAGATATCATTTAGCCAACCAGCTTCTTCTATGCATCATTAATTGTGAGTTAGAAATTTTTATCTATGGTTATTAACAAGGATTTGTATATAGTCAAAGCAAAATTTATATATATATATATATCATAGAATTCGTGTTAACGAATAAATTTCATTTTCCAGTTGGAGTAATTTCTCTCTATGTTCATAGTGTCCTTAGGTTAAAAAAAAAACAACAATAAAAACATCACGATTGTCACAACACCCTCTTTCATACTTCCGAAAGATATAATTACAGATTTGTTCTGTGATTCCTGTCTCAAGTCAAGATTACATTAAAATGAATCTCAGATGTTTGTTGTCAGTTAATGTCAAGATTATAATTTCAATATTACGCGTTCAAAAATCTAAATTGATTCTCATCCAGTATTTTGTTGATATAAGCTACAATTTACGGTAACCTCACAGGGATCATTTAAAATCTAATATCACAATTTTTCCTTACATCATCATGTGATGCACCTTGACATATCGTCAGTGATGTTTCTTGGGGGTCATTAGATGTTTCGGGGATTACCTAGGAGACCGAGCCGGGGTTGATCAAGCAGGCTTGATCAATTCAGTTTGCGTCCAATTAGCATTACCTCTTATTACAATGTAATACTATCTGAACACTCAAAAACATTATGAGAATAGAATATCTTGTCAAAGATAGAGAGGTGGGTAAGAATCTCACTCAATACTTAGCTGGAACTTCTTTAAGTTTATTAACCCCCAGAAAACGTCCTTTATTGGAAGAGGTAACTTAATCTGTGACGTAGCTTAGGTGCGATGGAAACCCAGGTGGCATCTTAATAAAGGTGTATTGAATCATCTGATTTTTGAGACTCCATTTTGGCCACTAATTCTTTTTGTAATGATCCCTGCGTGGAAATAATAAATGTTAATTTATAACAACAAACTATTGGGAGTAGATCAGTTTAAATTTAACCTTAATACAAATGAAATTTTGACCTTTTTACTTAAATGATAACAAATATGTAATTTTTGTATATTCTAATTTTTTGAAACACACCTGTAACTTGCTCCAATGTAACTCTTGCTGTTTTGTATTTTTTTATTTTCATTTCCGGTCGATATTTTAAACTATAGGCTATACTTGATGATGGTAATGATATATATATATATATCCAATCGCACCCACCGCATATATATATATAACATATTTGTCGGATTCTTTTGAAAAACATTGAACTACATACAATCTATTTCAAGCTATTTAAGAATGCGTATTAACGATATCGAGATAACAGATAATTTACTCAAATCTGTATCTGTTGAAACACACTTGTCTGCTGGATTGCTAATTAAGAATTTCGCTTTCTTAAATAATGTAACGGAAGATTTTCATAAGTATATTTCAATAATCACTCTCAGATTAGTTTTGTATTAGAATATTTTATATACAGTAATCTCTATCTGTATTTCCTTCATCATCTAACTGATGGGATAATCCACATAAGCCTCCCGCCACCGCTAGTTGTAACTGCATCTTCTTCATTTGGTAACTATATATAAAACCTTAAAGAGCCCTTTTCATTGCCAAAAAACTAAGTGTTGGAATGGTTAAGCTAACTTATATTTCACTGTCTGTTCTGTTATTGAATTTCAGATTAAGATACTCGGTATAAAAGTCCGGGTTTCTTTCTCTAACATTTTCCATAGTTCAACCTCCACAAGTTTCTATAAAATTAGCTTTTAAACATCGAATGGTTAGGGGGGGGGGGTCCACCAGAATAAAACAGTAATCAAAGGGATCCATAGATAAAAAATTGTTGAGAACCCTTGGACTAAAAGGGACTCTGCGACGGACCAACGTTCAGTTTGGAGCAATGTTATCTTAGTCACTTATACACCATGGGAATCGGGTTGAAACCCCGTCTTATGACTCTTGGGCATCGTGACGCAAAGAAGGAAGAAAAGAAAGACTAATTAAATTATACTTCATTTTACTTTTAATTGTTGTACAGCAAAAAGAATAAAATTCTCATTAAGAGATGCTACAACGTTTTTATTATTATTATTATTATTATTATTATTATTATTATTGTAAAAATAGGACAATGTAACATCAGTGTAATGCAGTAACAATTTACTATCCAAACCAGCCTCGGTTCCGGTGAATCCAGAGATAATTGCACTCTGCCTGGGACTTACGGTTTTCGCTCAACAGTTTTGGTTCTCAGTTGCATCTATTTTACACTTCATTAAAAAGTCGTACACCTATAATCTCCCTCAGTCACGCACCCGATATAGAAAGTAAAGTGCCTGTGTAAGAAATCCTTGTTTCATATAACTAGAACATATCTTATTACTTTCACAAAAGAGAATTAGACCGAGAAAAACCTGCGTGACTTAGTTCGGGCTACCTCTATAAAAGGTAACGGACGTTGAATTAGGTAAGAAAAACGAGAAGGCCTTAAACATACGCACACATTAATTTGTTGGAATTGGGAATGTAGCACAGAAAGGTAATCAGCTCATATTTGCGAGGGGGTTCCCTCATCCATCATAGCTGTTGCCTGTAGCAGCGCGGGGACGGCGTGGGGGGTGGGCACAGATTCGTTATCTGTTTATTTACAAAATAATATAGTCTTATGAATTGTTGTTTCGTATTTAGTAAGAATGTAACAGGATGAACGCTTATTTATTTTAAAAAAAGAATTAAAGCAAAAAAGAAAAAAAACTCGTTAAAATCGATTTAGATTTTTAAAAAAAGTGTAGATACATGAAAACTTCAATAAATATATTCAATTGTAACAATTTTTTATTATCAAAACACCCCACAACATATTACCTTATATCTGGCTAAAGTCTGTAAGTGTTACATCTTTTGCAGGGAAGGGGTAGTGACAGGTTAAACTACAAGTATTCTATCTTCCTCACATATAAAGTATGGCTGCTGATAAACAGTAAAGTCGGTATCAAATATCAGTTAGAAAAAGGATATAGCAGTAAACAAGTTATTAATCTACTTACCACACGCCAGGAACACACATTGAAACAGTTTATTCGTGAATCATGTATCTATTTAGTTTATCCTAAATAAGGCAAACATTTTTTTCTTTACGTTTTCCTTTTCTTTTTTAACTGACACAAAATTTCATGGAAACAGATCCATAAAAAAAAACACTAGATCCAGTTCTTAATATTACCCCTAAGTCAGTGTCATACCTAGAATACATAATTCTTTTATTCTGTAAGATGAATATGGGAATAAACGAACAATAATATATCAAGTCTCTGGGACTGTAATATCAAAAACATCCCACAACATTGCTACATTGCTTTTATTCTGTTGATATAATTTACAACTGGATATTTATTACGTTAGTCAAGGTGGCGTGCCGGTAGAACCGTTAGCAAGCCGGAAAATATGCTTAACAGCATTCCTGCCGGTTGTTTACGTTCTAAGTTCAAATCACACCGAGGAGAACTTTGCCTTTGATCTCTTCGGGGACGATAAAGTAGAGTACTAAATACTGTGGTTGATATAATCAGCTTATCTCCTGCCCACAAAAGTGCTGGCCTTGAACTCTGCAAGGGGCTGGCGTCCACTTCAGGAGGCAGGTTGTGATGTCGGTCACTAATACACCGTGAAACCGAATTTTTTTGAGTCCTGGGGATCAAGACAAAAAGAAATTGTTTATCAAAAAATAAAATTTAAGCAAAAATCTGGTTCTGAAAATTGAAGCTAAGTAACTTTGAAGTTAAGAGAGATTTCTAAGTAACTGAAGGTTTGTAGAATCTCAGTAGTCTGCTCTGCTAGCGGAGCCGTTGGCAAAATAAAACGCAAAAATTCAAAAGCGTAAAAATCTGCGAAGTTTCAACAGATGGATGAGCATATTTAATTACTGCCTTGCACAATCACAGTTTAGTAAATTAATGTTATAAGAAGTACAACCTTACTAACATATTTTTCAAGGTAATTTCTATTGGAAAACATATGAATCTAATCGTGGAACGCGTTTTTTTAGCATATAAACTGTGAACTAAATCGAGCTAAATGAGGAAACATTCTTTAAAACATTCCAAAGTTATACAGACAAACGTACATACATGTCTGTCTGTCTGTATTTATGTATTTATGTATGTATGTATGTATGTATGTGTATATATATTATGCATATGTGAAAAGTGTGTGCGTACGTGTATAACTGTGTTGGTAGAAACTATGCAGACACAATATAAACACGCAAATATATAGGTATACTTATACATTTGTATATAGCTAGGTAAGTAGAGAGACAGACAGACAGACAGACAGACAAACAGACAGTCAAGCAGACAGATAGGCAAACAGATAGATAAGTAGACAGACAGATAGATAGATAGATAGATAGATAGATAGATAGATAGATAGATAGATAGATAGGCAGAGGGATAGGCAGAATCTATAAACTTGTAAGGAGGCACTCGTATATGACGAAGAAACATCTTAAAGATCCGTTTTTCTTCTTCTATTAATATAAAGTAATCAGAATAAGGACAGTGCTTAATGTATTCACAATCTCTTTCGTATCTTTGAGATGTATGTAGTTAGCATTCAGCACCAGAACTGGTGAGTCAGTCTTGTAGGAACACGTAAATGGGAAGAAATTTCCTGATAGTAATTATTTTTTAAGGGGAAGGACTAGGCGAAGTGCTGAAAGCGAGAACGGGATCTGAGGGATGATAAAGAGTGTGACGAGAGAATGTCTAACGCGTGGGACAAATGGAGAGGGTATGTCGTCTGCGTCGACAATTAGCTAGTTCAGAGAAATGCAGGCAGGTCGTTGTTATTGTGATAGAAAAAGGTTGTGAGATCCTTGTAAGTCACTGTGAGCCAGAAGTTGCAGTGAGTTGACGATTGAGTCATTGCTGTTGCAAGAAGCAACAGCACCATCTTATCACATACTATTTCGGTTATGTTTTTATATCATATTTTTATCGTCACATTTTTACGTGTATGAGACACTGATACATAACAAAAAAAATTTAACAAACAGAAAAAGAATACATGTTGGGAGTAGTTCCTTGTAAAGTCAGATGTACTGAAGTCTATTGAGTCATTTATCAGTGGCCCCATGCCCTTGGAAAGTTTTGTGAAAACAATGTTGTTTCCCTTGGCAAAAGTAATGTCTTCAATCATATACAGCATACATAAAACCCTACTTTTATATGTATACTACTCAGCTGACAAAAATTAGTAGTACCTGTATTTCAAAGGAGTCAGCCTTGTCACGCTCTGTGTCACGCTGAATCTCCCCGAGAACTACTTTAAGGGCAAACGTGTCTGTGGAGTGCTCAGCCACTTGCACGTTGAGTTCACGAGTTAGCTGTTCCGTTGATCTGATCGACTGGAACCCTCGTCGTCTTAACCAACAGAGTGCCAAGCGTATGGACTATGTCTCATATTGGAGTTCCTCGTCAGATTGCACCAGCGTAGCCTGCCCAACAGGAGTCACTTTGATTCACACTTTGTCAATGCTCCAAAGATTGGTTTTTATCTCCAGATTTTTTCTCTGAAATTAATGATCTACTTGCTGTAATTTCTTATAACGTTCACCCCTAAGCTTACGATACCATTCTTTGTCTTTATTAAAAAAAATTTTTCCCCTCTTGTGCACATAGGTCAACCACATCCAACCAAGTCATGTCAAGCCAAACCTGAATCACACAAAGTATCTTCCAGTAGAGTTTTAACAATATTGTATCTTTCAAAAACACATTGACACATAATTACTGCACATATCAAACTCGGCAATATTTAGTACAATTATGATGTACCAAACTAGAGGCTGTCATTTTAATCCGTGTAAACACGATTACCTGCAGTTAAATTATTTCGAGCGGAAGAGATTTAGTTTTACTCTTTTACCTTATAATGAACCATTTCAGTCAGAAAATAGGTAGAGTCGATTAAATTTGTGCTGAAGGTAAAACAGAATTCGGTGAATAATATAAAGCAACGTTTCTTAATCTTTTATGGCTCAACGTCCCCTGTCACCAAAAGGACTTTTACTAACACCCCCACCTCGCACTTTGTACAAAAAAAAACGAAAAAAAACAGTAGACTGCTTTAATCAAAAAGAGGCTAATTTTTTTACAACTTCTTATCCATATTGTTATATAGCATCCTGTCCAGCATGTGTATCTGTATATATTTGCGTGAACTAGGGCCACCATATTATCCTCTTCTTTTGTGTGGAAATTACTAAGAAAAGGACGTATGTAATGAAATTATATTGGACTTGGCGCATCTTCAATCTTGTTTCCGTTCACTGATAACACACTGTCTTACCTGAATTCTAATCTCGGCAAAGAGGTTTAGAAAATATGTTTAAAATATAAGTCATTGTACCTGGTTTAAATATCTTATTTCTCAGAAAAATCATGACTCATCTAAAAAAAAAAAAACCAACGCCCATAGTACCACCTTAGCGTTTACTGCCTCCTTGTAAACTCACAACGTTCCCAAGGGGATACTAGCTCTCAGGTTAAGAACCACTTTTGTATAGCATCTGGATTAGCCATGCATTGTGTTTATATATTCATACGAAATACCAAAAATCACACCTATTTTAGAATCGTGGAATCATGTCCTGCTTTTGTGATGTAATGTAAAGGCAGCTCCGAGATTCTAGGTCATAACCCGGCAACTGGGAGCATAGCGTTTTGTTTATTCAGTCAGTTAAAGTATAAATGGAATTCGTTTATGTAAACAGACTTTCGTAAACAGTTTAATTTGGTTGAACGCCATAAAAAAGTAAAGACAAAACAAATTAACACTCATTTAAATTACCACATCTGCCGTTCTGCTCTCGCTACTTAGAATCGCAGCATGTGCCATTATTTTCCAACCCCAAATTGCTTCTCTGTATTTCTTTTTCACAGGTTATCTTTTCTTTTTTCCGACTGTACAAATAGCTAAATATTTAAAATCTAACATGAATCTTGTTAAATAATCTTTCTAACGTTCCATCGACGATCTCTATCATAGAGTTTAACGAATAAAAACATATAAAACCATTCACAAAACAGCCCACAATTAGTGACTTCAAAATTGTGCTTATTTTCTCATTTAAACATCGTGAAACATCATTGCTGGTTTGTGATATTAAATTAGAAATGTAACGAGACTAAATTAAGTTATGTCATATATAAGTATATATAGACTAACTAATGATATATATGTGTGTGTGTGTGTGTGTGTGTGTATGTGTGTGTGCGCGCGCGCACGTGCGTATACATACATATATATATATGTATATATTTATGAATATATATGTGTATATATTACATAAATATGTATATATATAATGTAAATATATATATATGTAAATATATATTTATGTATACATAAATGTGTGTGTTTGTGTGTGTGTGTGTGTGTGTGTGTGTCTGTGTGTGTGTGTACACTATGATTTTATATAGGTATAGCTACAGTAATGACCAGTTGTTAGAATTCAGTGTATTTATGCCTTGGAGTAAACGGTTAAGAGAGTACAGAGCGTAACATCAATTAATACGTGACAAAAGAGCAGGAGCTGCGTACTCACCTTCATTAATTTACATATATATATATATATATATATATATATATATATATATATATATATATATATAATGTAAATATGTATATATATATATATATATATATATGTAAATATGTATTGGCTGGTGAAAGTGATAAATACAGGTTTAAAGATGAAGATAAGATGCAGGAAAGGTGGCGAACGAAATGGATGAAAGATATAGAGGTTGACCGTGGATTTTGAGCCAAATGTATTGTTAAACTCGAACAATAAATCTGAATCATTTTAGATTGATTCAAATGGCCTTCTAGAGTTTTGGTTACATACGTAGATATGTTTCCTTTAGTTAAATAGAAAATTATTATGAGAAACATATCTCTGCATGATACAAGGTGGACAATCTTATTCGATACTAGTTTCACTCTAAGTTTAAGGGAGTTTGAACTACAAGACAAATCCGATGGTAGGAATATAACTAACAAAAATAGCTCACATACGTTCACATATGAAAGTCTGATAAACTGCGGTATTCATCTCTTATTGACGTATAGTATTTAACGATGTATCTGTTTTAATTATGGCATATAGATTTGTATAACAAACATACACGTAAGCACATGTAAGCACAAACACACACACAAATATATGTACGTACAAACACACATATGTAAATATAATACACACAGAGACGATGACAGGGGTAGGAGTGTATTTTCGAACAGTATAATAGTATTACGTGCACAGTAATTCTTCGAATAAACTAAAAGAAGGAAATTGATTTTAGATGGAGTAAATACTTAATATGTTCTTTATGGTTCCAGCTTACATGTGATGCGTAAGTTTTGTGCCTGATATTACTTACGCAACGCTTATTTCGCATAAGGACGAAGCAACAGGCCTTATACCATACGTACACACAGGTACACAGATGTATGTATGTATGTTTGTATGTATGTATGTGTATGTGTGTGTTTGTAGATACATATATGTATACAGACACTCATTCATATATATATATATATATATATATATATATATATATATATATATATATATATGTATGTATATATCGCAGGAGTGGCTGTGTGGTAAGTAGCTTGCTTACCAACTACATGGTTCCGGGTTCAGTCCCACTGCGTGGCACCTTGGGCAAGTGTCTTCTACTATAGCCTCGGGCCGACCAAAGCCTTGTGAGTGGATTTGGTAGACGGAAACTGAAAGAAGCCCGTCGTATATATGTATATATATATATATATATATATATATATATATATATATATATATATATATATATATCTGTATGTGTGTTTGCGTGTCTGTGTTTGTCCCTCCGCTATCGCTTGACAACCGATGGTGGTGTGTTTACGTCCCCGTAACTTAGCGGTTCGGCTAAAGAGACCGATAGAATAAGTACTAGGCTTACAAAGAATAAGTCCTGGGGTCGATTTGCTCGACTAAAGGCGGTGCTCCAGCATGGCCGCATTCAAATGACTGAAACAAGTAAAAGAGTAAAAGAGTAAAGAGAGCATATATGTATATGTGTGTTGGTGTGTGTGTGTATGTGTGTAATGGAACAACGCAATATAATCATATTCTTCTCCAGTATAAACATCAGCTTGAAGAGATTCCTTTCTCTCTGAGGAAGTTACATATTCAAACCTTAACAGAATTTAATAATTAACCTTAATTCCAGTACACTGACAATTTGATATGTCTGGAATCACTCAAAGGCCAGGAAATACTTCAATGAACAGTAAAATGATACTCCGTATACCATGTTGACGATATATCTCACCATTACGAGGTATATTCAACACATGCTATAAACAAAACTATCTAACTTTATTGAAGATGTATAATCTTCAACCTTTCACTTGTTTCGATCATTGAACTACGACTCAATTTTGTTTCATATATATGTATGTATGAACGTGTGCGCGCGCCTGTTTATGTACCATAAAATTTTAGCAGTCATTTTTTAGTTGTTATCACTGGCATTTTTAAACATGGAATATCATATAGTCTAAGTATTATTCTATATTACAGAATACATTGAATACCGTAACTGAACTCTGCTTAGGGACAGGAGAAAGTCGTTGACAATTGAAAGTTATCGATAACATCCATCCATCTTTCTGCCCACCATTCCTGGCTGGGTCGTGGGGGTAGAGTCCTATGGAGGAGGTGCCCTATAGATGGTACCTCCTCCATAGGGTTCTGAAAGATGCAACCATCATTACACTCTCCAGTTGGATTCCCAAGCGAGACCAACTGAAAGTATGGATAATATCCAACCATATTGTTCTTAGCCGGCCCCTATGTCTTCTATCGGTTGGCTCGTCTTGTGGTTCTTTTCTAAAACATTCTATTCCCATGTTCGTTGTACCAGAGCTGTGATCTCTCAATGCAGAGAAATAGTGGCTCGACCTGGAGAGACTCACTAATATCGGCACTACGCACCCTGTCGTTTAATTATATTATAATATTGAAAAAAGTTCTGTTGAAAATTATCCTGAAATTCCAAATTTCATGAAAACCTTTTAGCTCTTAAAACTGTAGATTTTTATCCCAGTCTGTTCTAGAGAGACGTTCAACAATAAAATCAGGAAAATTCTACTTCAGCGATAAACTATGAGATGCCATCTTGATTTTAGATGATAAAATGAATGGTATTGATTATTAAGCAATTATTCGCGAAAACAAGACACATACAAACTTTTTCTATACATATATTCTTTCATTTAAAGCAATGGTTCGCAACTGAGGTTCATATGGCCTTTGTGGGGTCCATATAAGATTTTGTTGTTAAAATTTATCGGCAATAAATTGTTATATTTCTACAATTCCCAAAATATTTTTAACAATTCTTTTTTACAATTCCTAATAATATTTAATGTTAAAAATACATGATTTTTCAAACATCGAATGGTTAGGAGGGTTCATCCGAGTGAAATAGGAATCAAAGGAGTCCATAAGTGAAGATTAGTTGGGAAACACTGATTTAAAATCTAACGATTTGTACTCATTTAAGTTAATATATAAATGACATCATGATTTCAGCCTTTTACTAATTGTATTTAATGATGTATTTGTAGAGTAGCCGTGGAGGCGCAATGGCCCAGTGGTTAGGGCAGCGGCCTCGCGGTCATAAGATCGCGGTTTCGATTCCCAGACCGGGCGTTGTGAGTGTTTATTGAGCGAAAACACCTAAAGCTCCACGAGGCTCCGGTAGGGGATGGTGGCGAACCCTGCTGTACTCTTTCACCACAACTTTCTCTCACTCTTACTTCCTGTTTCTGTTGTGCCTGTAATTCAAAGGGTCAGCCTTATCACACTGTGTCACGCTGAATATCCCCGAGAACTACGTTAAGGGTACACGTGTCTGTGGAGTGCTCAGCCACTTGCACGTTAATTTCACGAGCAGGCTGTTCCGTTGATCGGATCAACTGGAACCCTCGACGTAGTAAGCGACGGAGTGCCAACACACACATAGAGTAGTCACTGTTAATTTTTATGTATTTTAATGATTATATTTTACATAATTAAAATGTAAGAGTAGCATCAGCAAAACAAAACAGATATATAGTAAAATTCTTGAATTGGTTGGTATCTACAAAATCTTAGATCCTAGTTTCATTTGCGCATCTATAGACATTTTAATATTGTTTGTACGTTTTAGTTTGGTTTTAATCTTTATATGAAGAAAGGCAATGAGCTAGCAGAATCGTTACAACCCCGCGCAAAATGCTTAGCGGTATCACTTTTGGTTCTTTTGCGTACCGATTTCAAATAACACCGAGGTCAACTTTTCCTTTCATTTTTCCCCGGTTGGTAAAAAAAATAAACAGCAGTTGAGCAGTAGGGTCGATATAATCGACTAGCTCCTCCTGGCCTTGGGCTAAAATTAAAAATCTCTATCTGACGTTTATTAGTTTCTCCGACTTGCTTAAAACTCTGTAGCTTTTATTAGGCTTTTAGGCCATCAATTGTTGCGAGAATTATTCTTGTTTCCATAAAATATGTCCTTTTTGTTGTTGTTGTTGTTGTTGATGTTGTTGCTTGATCTCAAGCCAGCACTAATTGAGCCGACTTGTGATGAAAGGCCTTAGCCATTCCATCATTTTATTTACTTGGGACTACTTTGTCCGATGTATCGTCTTTATTCTATGATATCGGAATGATTTGAAGGAATTTGGCTGTTATTCCTACCATATCACGTAACCATGCAGAGACCACCTCGTTGGTTCATTCACTCTTTGTCGGTACAGTGCTGGTTCGTGTTACGTTGTTGGCTGAATACAAAAATAAAATTTGGTTTACTGGATCTTCAGTGTATCATTTTCTTTGTAGAACGATTAATACTGAGTTAGGGTGTCAGTTTAGTGACCAATTTTCTGTAAAAGATCTGCTTCTTCTCTGATGTCACCTTTGAAATTACTATTCATTAGAAAATTATTCGTCAGATAATTCTCAATCGCCTCTTTCTCTTTGGAACTCCGTCGCTTACGACGTCGAGGGTTCCAGTTGATCCGATCAACAGAACAGCCTGCTCATGAAATTAACGTGCAAGTGGTTGAGCACTCCACAGATACGTGTACCCCTAACGTAGTTCTCGGGGATATTCAGCGTGACACAGAGTGTGACAAGGCTGGCCCTTTGAATTACAGGCACAACAGAAACAGGAGTAAGAGTGAGAGAACGTTGTGGTGAAAGAGTACAGCCGGGTTCGCCACCATCCCCTGCCAGAGCCTCGTGGAGCTTTAGGTGTTTTCGCTCAATAAACACTCACAACGCCCGGTCTGGGAATCGAAACCGCGATCATCCTATGACCGCGAGTCCGCTGCCCTAACCACTGGACTATTGCGTCTCCACTCTCAATCGCCGTATAACACCAAATGTAGCCAAAAGTTACACACGTGCTTCAAATGGGTATCGTTTCTTTTCTTGTTTTTTTAAAAACTTTCTTCTTGCTCTACTTTGATAAAAGGTTTACCTGAAACATCGTTCTACTTATTTACTTTTTCCATATTTTTTTTCTTATGACATACTACTCACTGTGTACAACTTTTGTTATTAAATTTTTGTCTGCGTATATTTACTTTGTTCATCGCTTTTCTAACATTTGTCTATCTGTTTGTGGCATTTCGTCCGTCTCTGCGTTCTGAGTTCAAATCCCACCAACATCTACTGTACCTTCCACCATTTCCAGGATGATAAAATAAATGCCAATCGAGTTCTGGGGGTCCATGTAATCGACTAACCCCCTCCCACCAAGCCTAGTGTCTATGATAAAAAGGATTTTTATTAACCGTGGTATATGCTTTGTTATATCTTTATACCAATTTTAAAATTAGATAAGTAGTATATTACGAAGAATATATGAACTTACTGTATACAATATCCTTTGAATCTCATTTGGAAAAGCTTTTCTGGAATTTCTTCGATGTGTTCTGCTCTACGCTTGACTGGGTTTATGACTACAGGAATAGCTCTTGCTCTGATGTAACTTATTTTCGGTATTTCAATTTCCAGGCAATTTCCGTGTGTGTGTGTGTGTGTGTGTGTGTGTGTGTGTGTGTGTGTGTGTGTGTGTGTGCGTGTGTGTGTGTGTGTGTGTGTGTGCGTGTGTGTGTGTGTATGTATGTATGTATGTATGTATGTGTCTTTATATATATATATATATATATACATATATATATATGTACACACACACACACACACACACATATATATATATATATATATATATATATATATATATATATATATATAGGGAAATACATGGGCCACTCAGTGATATTCAATCTGTGGTTGAATAATTGCTAAGATTCAGTATGAAACCATTATTACCGCATTTGCACGAATCATTCTATTAGAAAAGGTTCTTCGTTTCTTCATTCACCATTGCGGTGTTGATTACACACTTTCGTCTGTACGTGTGTGTGTGTGTGTAATTGGTGGTATTGCTCGGACCATTTTCATGCCTTTCCCTGAAACGTTCCAATGTTTGATGTAAACTTCATTGATCAACCTTCAAACTTGCTTTTGTCATTATCAGCGCCAATAGTAAACCGAATGCTCGTCTAGACATTTTGTATCGTCTGCTTGTCTATTATCTGTATCTTTCTATTTATCGTACTGAAGTAGTTAAAAACTGTTAGAATTTTTATTAATTTTTCTTTACATTTAAGTGTCTACTAAGCTCGTTCATGATTATCCTTATTCGTCGGATATATTCTGTTCAAATCAATTTTACAGCTCATAATCCTTTGTTTATATTTAGTCCTTTCTTGTTGACCTCTCTTTACGTACTGAGTTCAAATTCTACAGAGGTCGACTTTGCCTTTCGTCCTTCCGTGGTCGATAAAATAAGTATCAGTTGAGCATTGGGGTCGATGTAATCGACTTACTCCCCCACCACTAAATTGCTGGCCTTGTGCCTATACGTGAAAGGATATCTAGTCCTCTTGTACATTGATCCTCATACATTAATTTTCATTTCTTTAATGATTTAATTGCCTGATTTATATCAATATTAATGTTTTCTGACACAATTGACTTGCAAACTCTGGTACATTTTTGAACGGAAAATTCCTTCAAACTCTCTGTGTTATACATGTATATAAAGAACAATACTAATTTCCTCATCCATATTACCGTATAATTCAGGCATGTTTGAATTGGAAAATAAATATTCATAATAAATGTGCAATAGAATCTCCTTGAAGTAACCTATGCCACATTTGGATCGTCTCATTTGTTAGGATTCCATCCTTGAAGTTTCACCACACTTGCGTCTTCCATTGGCACATTTTCAGTAACCACGAACCTCTCATTTATGGATCAATATAAATACGATAATAATTACAAGCATTGTGTGATAGTTTCTAACAGAACAGAAGTTTTTCTTTTTCAGTTTACCACCTTCTCCAGTTGTTTTATTTATATTTGATTTTTAAACATATGATTCTTTTCAATGGAATTACCTGTTCGTTTATGTTTTAATATAATGATTATGATGTTGTGTTGGGATGTTCCTTTGTTAAAGATAGTTTAAGGTAGATAAGATGTGTAGGTGATCTCCATCTTGTTGATGGTTATGTTCACAAAATACTGGGGTGTTTCTTTGTTAAAGATAGTGTAAGGTAAATAAAATATGTAGGTGATCTCCATCCTGTTGATGATTATGTTCATAAAATACGACTTGCTGTTGCCCACTCTTCTCATAGATCGTATATCTTTAATGGAAATTGAAAGAGAGTAGTCAGCTGCGAGAAGAGCCCTCTGTAGTCATGATGCAGAGTGAAGAGACAGTACCTTAATTAGCTAGAAATTGGAGTGTATCAGTGTGTGGCTTCAGACAATTGGTCAAGCGGCGTTTCTTTTCTTTTTCCTTTGAGGCATCATTGTTACGAAGTAGAGAAAAGGTGAGTTCTGAAAGTCGACAGAAACATTTTGGCAGTAAAACTAAATGATCAGCTACAGTCTGTGAAGCAGGGGTGTTTGCGAGCTGTGTTAATGCACGGGGACATCTTTTGCAGTTCGAATGATGATCTTACAAAATTTGCGATGCTGAATAAAAGTTTGCAGACGTGTGAGGTTTGCTCCAGGTGTTGTAGGCTGTGTTCTTTGCCTTAACTGTTGCGAGTACAGTTATGATTGAAGCACTTGGGAAACTTAGGGTTGTAAATTTGGGTCATGCTTTGTATGTGGAGTAACATGCCTAAGGTGAAGGGTTGTCTTTTGTTATATTGGTTAGTCCACATTACTCCGCAAACAGCATAGCGTCGGTTTCCGGTTTCTCTGGCGTGTATATCCCTCTGTGGACGGGAAACCGGTCCGTCGCAGGATTACTCATTTTGGCCAGCTGAGTGGACAGGAGAAACGTGAAATGAAGTGTTTTGCTCAAAAACACAACGCACCGCCTGGTCCAAGAATCGAAACCACAATCTTATGATCGTGAGTCCAACACCATAACCATTAATTCATTGCCTGGCTGCTTAATGAACCCAATGGGCCAGGGTGAAGCAAATATGCACTTGGTGAAGCTCCAAGCAACTAACTGTATTAAAGTGTCATTAAGTTCAAGAGGTAGGGTGCGTTGCGTAGAATGTGTTATGATGTGTCACGATAAGGTTGTGGATGACCTGATCAGTACAGAAACGGTAATGGTTTTGTAGAAGTTAAGCTTGAAGATGATAAAAAAGATTGAAGTATGATTAGAGTATTTGGGTGTTGGTCACGCTTGTGAATTGGGTGTGAAATTAGTTGATTACAAAGTTCAGGATTGCGAAACATTCGACTGCTGCATTGATCATGAGTATGGGATGGAATAGGGATCAAAGAAGATCTGTGAACGTTGAAATAGCCCTAGACAATAATCTAAGAGAGGGACGAAATAAGACGGGTCATCAACGCGCGAATAAGTATGGCCGAAGCGTTTTGGTGCTTGACGAGTTCGATGGATTGTAAGAGAATAAACATGTATTTGGAAGTGTGGGGAAGGTCTTTGTTACCGATATCTTGCTGAGAGTGGTGAAAATTAGGGGACAGGGAATCAGACACATCAACTTTCTTTGTGTGAAAGATAAAAACAGAATGTAAATTTAGACAACAAAAAAGGACTACGAATAATATCTGTTCCTATCCAAAGCACAAATCTATCGACTATAGTTGATAGATCTGTATTTCGGAGAGGAACGGCCTATGTCGCTTGTTTGAGGATAAGACGTGAAATGTGGTAGCCATATTAGATCAGAGTTCATAGGTCTAAGAGATGAGAAGGGAGCGTTGACCAGCATGTTTAATGTTTAATTTTAAGGGTTTTTTTTTTGTATCAAGGAACGGATAGAGAGTGTTGATACGCCATGAGGTCACGATTACCCTGATACAAGCTTTTAACTGACACTATTTGATCTTTATCAATAGATCATGAAGCTTTCTCAAATTTTCTTCAAACAAGAGATTGATATGTCAACAAAGAAGTAGTCTAAGCTCTAATATGCTTATCAATTTAAACAGGTATTCCAACACTATCGAAACACAGTCATTTTCGGTGATCGATTTTCACGACTTTGACTGACATCTTTATAATGTGCTATAATTTTCGTACTCAATTCAGGAACCCCTAAAATCCAATATCATTACTTTGAACATAATGTTTCCGGGAACAAACAATCGTTTGCTCTGTGCATCCGACCAAGATTGAGATTTTAGTTCTCTAGTAGTGCTTCTGATAGCAGAATCGTTACTCTGTTCTGTGTTCGAATGCCAGCAAAGTCGATTTGCCTTTCATCCTTTCACGATCGATGAAATAAGTACCAATAGAGCACTTGGGTCGATGTAATTGACTTGCTCTCCCCATCAAAATTACTGGCCTTGTGCCAAATTTGGAATTATTTACTTTGCCTTTCATCCTTTCTGGGTCACTAATATAAAGTATCAGTTGAACATCGGGGTGGTGTGGGAGACAATGTAACCGACTTATGGCCCCCTTAAAATATCTGGTCTTGTTCCAAACTTTGAAGCCGCTAACCCTTAGCGACCTTTCTTTCGAATTTGCGTTCTGAGTTCAAATTCCGCCTGGGTCGACGACTTTGCCTTTCATTTTTTCGGGGTCGACAAAATGAGTACCAGTTGAACAATGGTGTCGATGTAATCGATTTATCCCCTCCTCCGAAATTACTGGCCTGGTGCCATAATTTGAAACTATTATTATTATTGTTGTTGCTGGTTTTGTTGCTGTTGTTATTATTATTATGCTCCTCAGCTAAATGTCGGTGTATTTCGTAATATAAAACATTACAATTTATTATAACTATTTTTATTGATGCTTGAAACTTAGAGACGCTTAAAAGGCCAGTGAATCACTTGCAATTTTAACCCGTGTCTTGTTTGTTGAGAGTAGCTTCATCCAAGTTCCACAATAATTATTTTGATAGTTGAAAGTATTTACAACAATTTTACAGAATACATTACAGAACGTTACTGAATACGTAATTAAAAAAAAATTATTTAGTATTTTATATTCTATATTCACTTTCTCGTGTACACCGCATTCTGATATATTTGCTACAGCGATAAATTTGTTTGAGTTCCTTAAACGTTAGAAAGTTTAAGGGATTAAAGCAATAGGATACCCATGTGTGTAAAAATGGTAAAGACCCCCTTCGGTCATGAATGACCATGGGATTGCACCTAGAAAGTTCCCCTCTAAGGCACAAAATTGTTTATAGACGACCCATGCATACCAGCCTTCCTTCTCATGTTATTGAAGGCAAAGGCCGATATAACTTGGCACCAGTGACGTCACAACTTGGAAATACAATAGAACGAACCTTTTGGAAAGAAACGTATATATACACGTTTCTTTCCTAAATGAACTTCTTTCAGTTTCTTTGTACCAAATTCACTCTCAAGCCACTGGTTAGGCCGGAGGCTATAGTAAAAGACATTTGCCCAAGACGTCGCGCTATGAACCCAAAATCCCGAGGTTGCAAAGCGAGCTTTTTAATCACACAGCTATGTCTGCGCTTATGCGCAAAGTTAAAAAAAAAATAAATATTATGATTTGCTAAACATGGCTAGAATGTTTTCATGCACATTCGCTGAAACCGTTTATCTATTCAGTATTTTAGTTTTATATGTTATCTGAATAATGTTTTCTTATGTATTTTTTTAGGTGCAAGTCTCTAAAGCAATGTTAACTCTTATCTTCCCATTTACTCTCATCTTATATTTACGTGATATCGTTAACATTCATGTTAAATTTAACATTCACAGTCTCCTATTGTTATCATTATCTTTTGTACGACGCGTCTGCTTCATCGGCGTAACAAATACAATTTTTGATTTTTCGTTATTGTTGCGACATACTAAAATGGTGACAGTTTTCACACGAAATGCCTGATAAAACTTACACATATGCATACATACACACTTACACATATTCATACATAAATACACTCGTACATACATACATACATGCCCATAAACACCCACTGATGTACGTAGATGAATTCTAAGGAGAATGAAACTCGACTAGTCTTGTAAATGCTATTATCTAAATGAACAACTATATCATTGAAAATTTTGCCTTAAACTGTTGTCCTCTCAGTTTTAAAACGGGAATTTACACACACATATTTGCTATATATGGCAAAACAGGGTGTACATTTATTTATAATAACATTGCTTTACAACTTTACAAGTATTGCAACACGGCTGTATTTTTGTAGAGATACGCAATAAGAACATGATTTTTGTAAAATAAAAGATGAAACACCTGTACGTTTTTATATATAGATAAATGTATATATATATAAGCACCTGTACATTTATATGTACGTGCATGTGTGTGTTCTCCAAAACACCTCTCTATAACAATCCACCCCAAAGCCTAATTGCCACTCAAATCTACACACGCAAAGAAGATTTTTAACTCAACAGAGACTATATAAAGCCAAGATTAACTTCAATGCATTGCAGTCCGGTATTTAACTGGCTGAAACTTTGAAGTCACTATCAATAATATTCTTGCTTGAGAAATATATATATATATACACACACACACACACACACACACACACAAAATCATCATAAGGCGGCGAGCTGGCAGAAACGGTAACACGCCAGACGAAACGCTTAGCGGTACTTCGTTCGCCTTGACGTTCTGAGTTCAAATTCCGTTGAGGTCGACTTTGCCTTTCATCCTTTCGGGGACGATAAAATAAGTACCAGTTGAGCACTGGGATCGATGTAATCGATTAGGACCCTCCCCTAAAGTTTCAGGCCTTGTGCCAATGACAGAAAAAAAGTATATGGTCATCTTGGTAGCAAATGAAAGACATCATTACTACTACTACTACTACTACTACTACTACTACTACTACTACTACGGCTATTCATATTGTTGTTGTTGTTGCTGTTAGCACTTTTGCGTCACCAAAGACCGATTCTTTGAGTTTATGTTTTACGTTCCCTGCAATGGCTGCTATTTACTTCTTTTATCTGCTATATATACCTCATTGGTTGAGAACGGAAGTTAGTTGAGTAACAATATATGTAGGAGAGGGTCAATACTTTCAATTGAACATTAAATCCAAATCCTCAAATTCTATCGTAAAATCGATATGAAATAAAGATATCATATTCTGGCACTAGGTTCACAAAATGTTGGTCGTATAATAGACAGGGCCATCTTATCCAGGATACGGCTAGTTCCTACTCTGTCAGCTTCGGAGACGTAATATGTTCTAAGGTTGACATTACATATACTGCATATGAGAGGGTAATAACAAAAGGGATGGAGGGCGGCGAGCTGGCAGAAACGCTAGCACGCCTGGTGAAATGCTAAGCGCTATTTCATCTGTCTTTACGTTCTGAGTTCAAATGCCACCGAGGTCGACTTTGCCTTTCATCCTTTCAGGGTCAATAAATTAAGTACCAGTTGCGTACTGGAGTCGATCTAATCGGCTGCCCCCTCCCCAAATATGTCGGGCCTTGTGCTTAGAGTAGAATAGAATAACGAAAGGGATGGGAGAACAATTATTGTACAAATATATACTCTTAATAAGAGTTTCAAGGTATGGAGTATGACGTAAACATTGGACACAGTTGATACAGGGGTCTCTGAGGGTATAAAAAATACTGAAAGTTTTTACGAAGTTATAAGGACATCCTTCAACTCAACAAATACAGAAAATTCAAAGTAATATTAGTAGCGTAGTGGTGTGGTGGTGGTGCTACTACTACGACAACAACAACAACTACTACTACTATAAGTAGTAGTAGTAGTAGTAGTAGTAGTAATTCTTTCATTTTGCCAACGGAACGCATTTGTGCATACGAGAAAAAAACGTGCTATAAATGTATTACGAAAGCCTGTGAGGATAAATAGACAAAGTTATGTAAGAATGAGAGGAAAGATTAGAACAT
>NC_142934.1:12515986-12563486 GCF_046866305.1 Octopus bimaculoides | reverse complement strand
ATTTTTCTTTGGGTATTTTAGTCCTTAATAGATTCTCTGAAACTTTCTAAAACTGTTATTTCTCTTAAATCATCTCGATGTTGAATGATGATGACACATATTGAAATAAAAATGCCAAGTTTAAACATTACTCTCTACCTTATACTTAAATGATAGTTAATCATAATTCCCAGTATAGATCAATATTTTTACTGGTTGATTACTGAAGCTTGCGGTATATATAGATGACAAAATAATTTGATTGAATGTAAGAGTTTTCAAATTTTATAATTAATTAGTGTCTTCAGATTGGGGAAATCTATGAATTTACATATTGTAAATTTGAGTATAAATTGAACATAATTATATATATATATACACACATCTATTTTGAAATAGATATTTAAAACTTTAAATATTATACTGCAAGTATAACTTTAGCTAAAAGAAGACGGATAAGTTACAGTTTTCTTAGTAAAACAAAATACTTATTTTACCAGTATTTTGTTATGGTTTAAATTATGCTTATTAACCCATAAGAGTCACTATCTCTATGCCATTGGAAATCGACAAGATTCCTATAAAGTAATAACCAAATTTATGATTCAATACTTAATTTTTGAAGTAGGTATTTCACCACTGCCTTAGTTTGTATATAAATGAAACAGTAACCCTACTGAAAACAAAACAGTGATATAAAATTAGTTTGTAAAATAAATAAGGCACTAACATTAACAACTATAAAAGAATGATATATAATTAGACAGTTAAGGATAGATTTACCCTTGTTTGCTAATTGTTAAATTTTGTTAGAGACAATATAAATTGAAATTATAATTTTGTTTCAGCAGTTATGTATCATTTGTGTTGATTGCACACTGATGTCACGAAAAAAAAAAAAAAAACACATATTATTGAACACTTAATAATAATTGCTGCATGTTTCCTGTCAATAGTTCGCTTCGTCACTACTAATCTCATTAATATTTGTCATTCCGCAGTGGTAACTTAGTTATGTAGCAGTTTTCTAAAACCAATAGAAAAAAAAAATTGTTATTTAGTTGATCAAAATTCTAACACTATTATGAATAGTGGTATTATAATTAACATGATGAACATGAACATTATATCATCACTGCCGTATCACCAGTGTCTTTTCATAAACATCATCATAATGACATCCATCAATTCATCATGCTTTTTTAATATTGTCATCATCATCATCATCACAAACATCATATTAAGTTACAATGAAAAGAATCAGAATATTACTGACTATTGATAATGATAATTGTTTCTCAATATTATATATGTTTATTTCCAATTGGATGCATATATATATATATATATATACACTAGTGATTTATCTAGAGTTTCTTTTATACCAGTTCCAGAACATTGGAAAACTTTAGCCTACTTATGAAAATATCTTAAAACTATATATATATCTGAATGTAGTATTATGCCTGAGTTGATTTATAACATTTATACAGAGTAGGAAAGGAAAGAATAAAATCAGACTATTTGATTTTAAATTGTTTCATAATGAAAAAAATATATGATAAAATATTGGCTTTCCTTAAGACTGTAATACTTTCCACAAATTTCATTATATATTTGTTTATTATTCTTTTTGTTAATGTTATTGAAAATATATATATCTTAAGATGGATGCATCTGATGCATCATTTTTTTTTAATTAATTATCTTTGAAAAAAAAAAGTAATATATTTATTTGCCTTTAAGAAGTAATATATTGTTTCTGTTCTTATCAAAATATATATTTAAAATAATAAATGATAATTACAATGCTTTGTTTCCTTTTCAGAAATGTAATTTTATTTTAGACTGTTTTTAATATATTTTTCTATTATTTTGAGCTTCTATATATGGGATAGTGTAGCAGCATTGAAATAATTTATTGGGTTAATCAATCAATAATTCTTGTACTTATATATGTGTATGTACTAATTGAAAAGGAAATAAACTGATGACCAAAAGATGGAAATGTTCCATCGTGACTACAAACATAACTTACTGAAAGAACGGTAGCAATGGGATTGAGATATTGATACAAATAATTTCTTTGCTTTTAATTTGAAGCAGAATAATGAAAGTACATTGAAATTAGATAATCAGCAAGAAATTATTTTATGTCTAAAATAAGAACTAAATCATGCTTCTAGATAAAGAAATAAACAATAGTATGCCATTTCAAATAGTTCTATAATAAAAACAAAAATTATAATTTTGGCCCATGGAAAAGAAAATTTGATGCATTTATTCAATTGTTTTCTTTTTTTTTTGTTTTTTTTTTTACCCAATTATCTTGTTATAGGGTGATCACAGTAATCTTACACACAGAATTCCATCAAGTCGATACAACAAAATCAGGCAGAAGATCAAAGAGAAATACGTAAGTATTAATGTAAAATTTATTATTATTATCATTATCATTATTATTATTATTATTATTATTATTATTATTATCATTAGCATGCCAGGCAAAGTGCTTAGTTCAAATTCTAAGTCCACTTTGCCTTTCATACTTTTGGGGGTCGATAATATAAGTACCAGTTGAACACTTGGATTGATGTAATCAACCTACCCCTTACCCAAAATTTCGGGCCTTGTGCCAATAGTATAAAGGATTATTAATATTATTATTATTATTACTTTGGTAATAATTTCGATAGATGCACATTTTTCAATTATTATCCAATGAAGAATTATTAAAAACAACCTTGCTTTAAGTAGATGTATATATTTCATGTCCCCCATCAAAACTATTTTATTTACTTCTCTGAAGCTTTTGAGAAAAATATAAATATCACAAACCACATTTGGATTTATAATCTTGATTTCATATAATTATGATCTTAATCTCTGAAGTATCATTGCTGTTCTTCAAACAAATATTATCCAGTGAAATATATCTTTTTTAATAAACTTGTAACTGGCTGTTGATTAAGCCTAATTTTAATAGGATCTTCCATTACTAATGCTTATCTCTAAAAGTAGCCAGCAGATTAAGTGATATTAGCTGAAGATCATACCAGCGTTCTTGAAGTTTAGATGTTGCAAGATTTATTTCTCATCGTATAAGAACAGCAGCTGACTGAAATCTCACACACCTTGTTCTTAAAAGATATCATTCTTGGAAGAAGTTGAACTCAGTCTCACAATGATCCAGTTAAAGTGTTGTGAAAAAGTTATAAAACTACATGCTTCCTTATAATTTATCCTATCATTTTAAGGTTTTCTTTCTTAAAATCATAGGGTAAGAAACTATTGCCATATTTGATAGCATAAAAGATACATGGGCATATTAAACATAACCCAATTTCTGTATCACATATGCATATATGCTTTTGTATATTAGTTTTCTCTAAATAGGGTTATTTTGTTATCCAAACAAATTTTTGTTTTCTCATCAGATGAATTAGTGCTTTCTACGATTAGGCTTCGAAAGTTGTAAAGTATAATCATTAACAAAACAATAAAATATTTCTTTCATGTTCTTTCCACTCATCCTGTGCCAGTAGCTTTGCTTTTTCAGTAATACAGCAGTAATCTGAATCGTTATTGATAAAATATTTAATCAGTATATATTTGTAATCGATGTCTTACAAGTAAAAGTGACAACAATGTGTGTGTGTGTGTGTAAAGTGGTATATATTCATAAATATTTAGAGAGTAAAAGTAACAACAATTACACTTGTATGTATATACATATCATTCTAATGTTCAATATTATAAATATATTATTGTTAATCAGAATATTTTAATGACAACAATTCAAAATATTACTTTCTTTTGTAATATTTTCAAACTGTTTTGTAAATGCTGTAATTAGTCCTAAAAATGTTATATAAACTTTTCTGAAATAGAAATTATTGGCATTTCTGTTTATTTTTATACCTAATAAAAATGTTCTCAAACTAATAAATATTTTTTTCCCCCTTATCTAGGCTGATTGGCCTCAACCAATGCCCGCCATTGGTCGTATTGCTAACTTCAGTTCATTGCGTAAACACAGACCCAAGGAATACCAGATATACGATACCTACTTTGGTAAGGATCGTCCCATCAAATTAAAATTCAATTATCTAACTTATTTAATTCCATGCACTTTTACCCTTTTTACTGATTTCAGCAATTTCGCAGTGGTCACATTAACACACAGTGATATTATATATCTAAGTTCTAACAAATTACACCGGGAAACTAACAAAAATCTCTAGATTATATAAAAATCATTGCAATAAAACAGTTGTATCAATGTACAACTGAATCACACATAATAAAATATATAATACTAGTAAATTCAAAGCAGCAATCTTTGATAAGCAATTCAGTTGTAACTATTTTTACCAGATAAAATTTGAACAACTATAAAGTTAAAATTATAAGTCAAGAAATCAATAATGAAATGTATTGTGAACAATCTTCAGTGAAATAGTTTGAAATATATTAATTGAACTTCATTCAGTCAGCTTCTTTTACTAATATTGTACATATTGGTTGTCCAAGATGAATATAATATAGTGAATATTATAAAAAAAAACAATAATAATAACGAACCTAATTCATACAGTGCTGAGGTGCACTGCAATAGCTTTACTATTGAGAATATGAAATATTTTTTCCCATCATGTGATTAAACTATAAAGACCAGTTATTCTAATAAAAAAGACAAATAAGAAATATTAAAAAGCAGAAGATGAAAATAAAGTACACTATTTGCTCAAATATTAATGTTCTTGCATAACCAATACAATATTTACATAACACCCTTGTATTTATTTAGATACTACGTTACACAAAGCTTGATAAACATTTTATGTGTGTGAGATATATTCACTAACATACTTTTAGAATATATGAAAGAGAGACAAAATGTTTATAAATCCATTAGGATGCACTAATAATATTTTCTTTCATATCAATGTAAATGAGCCTATTACAATATATTACAAACAGTTTCAGACCAATGTTTATTACGATATCAGAGTGACTATGAAAATGATTAGAATACAAAAAGCAAATTCCAATAATCAAATATAATAGTAAAAACGCAATCATAAATATCATTTGTATCTTATTCAGATCGCCGTGAAGCTATTCCTCGCTTTGTGCGTAAGCCACGTAATGTTTTGGCTGGTGAAGGTCAAATTGCTAAATTTGACTGCAAAGTTATTGCAGTTTCACCTCCTATTATTACATGGTATGTATCATAATTTATAATCTACATTATATATGTGAAATTAATTATATATTGTAATCGTTTTAAAGGAATTAAAATTTCTCATCTGAAATTAACAGGGTATATTTTACTTACTTGAGAGGCTAACATGCATTAGCTTCTCAACACATGTTATAAAGATATCTTTTCAACTACAACTTCATTCTGCCAAAGGTGCTTTTTATTGAGTTACCTGGCAACCTTAATATTGCCAGTAGCACAAAAAACGTACACACAACACTCTGTAAAATGGTTGGCATTAAGAAGGGAATCCAGTCATAGAAAACCATGCCAAGACAGACATTGGAGCATAACCCAGTCCTCTGGCTCATCAGATTCTGTTGAACCATTCAACTCATGCCAAGAACGAAGACCAATATTAAAAGACAACGATGGTGATGGCGACGATGATGATGACGATGGGCATGGCTATGTAGTTAAGATGTTCACTTCACAACCATGGGATCTTGGGTTCAGACTTTTACTATGCCCCCATATTGTGATTTAAATTTATCTAAATTTTTTTTTTTTTTCTAATAGGGCAAAGGAAGATTCCATACTCACTCAGAGTGTAAAACATATGCAGAAATACAATAACAACGAATATGAACTGAAAATCAGCAGACTGAAAGTTGACGACAAGGGTGAATATGTTGTAAGAGCAGAAAACTCTTTTGGTTGCCGTGAAGAAGTTGCTATACTTAAAGTCGAACGTAAGTGCAACTTTAATGAAATTCTGTTTCATATATTAATAGAAAACAAAAATCTTGCCTTCAATATTTAAACATCTGTGATCAGTTTCAAAAGTATATAAAAATAAATAGCTTGGCATTTTAAATTATTGTACACACACACACACACACACACACACACACACACACACACACACACACACACACACACACACACACAAACACACACATATATATATATATATATATATATATATATATATATATATATATATATATAAAACAAATAATAAATGAGTATATGCATATATACGTACAGGTATGTGCATGCCTACGTCTACCTGTATATATAGGTGCATATCTGGGTACAGGACATTGCAAACAAAACGTAGACAAGAAACTAATAATAACCAGAGTACAGAAAACACACAAGCCACATAGAGAACATTTTCCTTCATCAGCTACCCCCGTTTTAACACCGGCGTTTCGAAGAGTTGGGCAGGACGCATCGTTAAGACGGCTCTTCCCATGGACCGCAAATTAAATTTGTATACACAAATTAAACCTGTGCCATGGAGGAATGTAGTGGCGGACAAAAAACAAGACAGGAAAACAAACGAAAACGAAAACAAGATAGGAAAACAAACGGAAAAGGCTATGCGGCCAGACGTGAAAAATTATGTGTATATGAACGCTGTGAGGGACGAAGTAAGTTCGCGCGTTTGCTCGGCGATAGCCAAGGAAGAAAAGGAAGCATGTGATCGGAAGCATGTGACCAGGCAGGGGAAAGGAAGAGAGAGTGGTAGAGGGAGAAACAAAGGGAGGAAGTAGAAGAATAGGTGAGCAACGAGAGAAAGAGAGGAATATAGTAGTAACAGAAGGAAGAACGAGAAGGGAAAGAGAGAGATATAGTAGTAACAGAAGGAAAAACGAGAGGGGGCAAAAGTGATAGAGAAAGAGATGTGTGTGTGTGTGGTGGTGGCACAATGGCCCAATGGTTAGTGCAGCAGACTCGCAGTCATAGGATCGCGGTTTCGATTCCCAGACCAGGCCTTGTGAGTGTTCATTGAGCAAAAACACCTAAAGGTTCACGAGGCTCCAGCAGGGGGTTGTGGCGAACCCTGCTGTACTCTTTCGCCACAACTTTCTATCACCCTTTCTTCCTGTTTCTGTTGTACCTGTATTTCAAAGGGCCAGCCCTGTCACACTCTGTGTCATGCTGAATCTCCCCAAGAACTATGTTAAGGGTACACATGTCTGTGGAGTGCTTAGCCACTTGCACGTTAATTTTACAAGCAGGCTGTTCTGTTGATCGAATCAACTGGAACCCTTGTTGTCGTAACCGACAGAGTGCTACGATATATATATATATATATATATATATATATATATATATATATATATATATATATATATATATATATATATATATATATATATATATATATATATATATATATATATATATATATATATATATATTATTTTGACATTTTAACTCTTTATCTGTTTGTGTACTAATTTTTGTTTTTGGGTATATGGAATTTAAAACTTCTAAGAGTTTATTTAAAAGAACTTACACCAATTTTGATTGGAACATTTAGAATACTCTGTGAAACTTGATAAACTGTAAATTTCCAATTCTTATTATTTCAGCAATGAGAGAAGTCAGCCGTCAACCATCTAGCCGTGAGGGTACACCTAGAAGGTAATTCAAATTCACATGCAAATAAATCTTGTTTTGTAATCTAATTACAATTATATTGAAATCTGATTAAAAAGTAAAATAATTTTAAATGTCTGCAATGTCTTATTATTAACATATCTTCAGTTTATGTACTTTTAATTGTAATAAAAGTAAAAACACAGGTCTTATCAATTTCAAAGAGAGAAATAAGCTACAAATTTATATCCTAACTTTAAATTTCAATGTCTTTATAATTTAATATAATATAATTTATAATATAAATTTCTATAAAATAATAAAAAAAAGATACTAAACACTAGCCAATGATCATGGTGATCAAAAGTCTGAGATTCAGTTTTTAATTGGAACAAATTATGAATTTTGTATCTGATGTGTCGATAGACATTAACACCCTTGTGTGATTAAAAGGTGGATTTGTAGAAATCTTACAAAGAGTAATGTCTTGTTGAGACACAGGAGGAGAAGGCATTGGGGTCTCATGTATTGGTAGTTGGAAGTTACATCTGTGAACACATTGCTTTGCCCCCACTTCATTAAAATCATATATCCACAACCAAGGGTATAAAAGTATCACTAATTGTTCTGGGTTGAATAAGATATGAAAAACAGTTATTGTCTGTTCTTCTCTAATGTAAAAATGGTTATTTATAATGTCTGAAATTTTACTGAGTTTGGTATTTGGTAGAGACTTCTGTCCTAAACATCAGTATACCGTTTACAAAATAGTAAACTTCAGAAGAAAGATATTGTGGTAACCATTCTTTCAGCAATTTTCTGGTATTAAAACAAAACCTGACATAGAGACATCTGCTCAATGAATTATCTATAACTCTAGTTATTAATCTAAAATATATTTCAGTTATTTTGCTGTATCTTAGGAGGGTCATTATGTCAATAATAAACACATGCACTGGTTCTCTTTCACTTTTATTGTTATTCATCGATTAGTTAACATCTAATCAATTAACTGATCAATTGTTCAATTAATCACTGAGTCAATCAAACAATTAAGTTTGTCAAAGTCCTTTCGTCACCCTTCACAACCTCATCAATGACATACCCTCTCAGATCCAGACCTGCTACAGGTTTTCTGTCTTTACATCTTACACATCTTTACATCTTACAAACCAAATGCAAAAATTTAACTAGATTATGTAAAACACGTTAGATGAAAGACAAATCTCAAGATAACATCTTAAGCATTGTATGCATAAATGAAATTATTATATGATTCAAAATTATATTTTTCTAATATTTATTATTATATGATTCAAAGTTATATTTTTTCTAATATTTATATTTTTTCTAATATATATTTTTTTCTAATATAATTATTATCTATATTTATATTTCTAATATATAACATAATTACAGATGTCGATAAAATGATATCATTACAGTACAGCTAATGGTCATAGCTTCCTTAGTATATGGAACATTATTTTTCTGTTACTTTATTCAAAAAAATATTGATGCAACAAACATTTCTGAGTCAAATACTCTGTTTTATTTTAACAGGAAAGTGCGTGTGTCACAAGAGAGAGCAGTTGAAAAACCAAAGGATATTCCTCCTTCATTTACTTTTGACCTTCGTGAAAGACTCATTCAGCTTGGTGTTGGATTCAAGCTTCTGTGTACAGTCGCAGCTTTGCCACATCCGAAGGTAAATATACTAGTTTAACTGCAATAATCTACTTATGTAATAGAACTTATCTAAATTTCAGCAATTAACCTTTTAGCATTCAAATTACTTTGTCAAAAGTAATACTTATTTACTCACATTGTTTTGAATTAATCATGCATTGTCTCACAGCTTTGAAATTTCAGTGATGTCATTGTATGTTTTTAGAATAACATCGGAGGGTTAGTGTGAGAACCTGGGTCTGGATGATTTAATCATAAAGCAGGTAGACTAATCGGCCAGATATGACCAGTTTAAATACTAAAGGGTTGAATTATAACAATGTATTATAGTGTGTTATGGTGAAGGCACGTGGTCAAGTGGTTAGAGTGTCACACTCGCGACCATAAGATCATGATTTCAATTCTTAGAGCAGGTGGTATGTTATGTTCTTATGCAAAACACTTCATTTCACATTGTTCCAGGCGAAACCCTTGCATTGGACCAGCATCCCATTCAGTGGAGGTGGGAGTGTTGTAATCTCAGCTACTTATATACCATGGAAACTGGCTTAAGCTCCATCTTTATGAGTTCTAGGTCTCATGACACTTAAGTGTTTGTAGTGTAATACATAATATGTATTCTTCATGAATCATTTTGAAATTATTATTATTATTACTATCATCATCATGTTTTTCTTTTGCTTTGCATTTGTACAAGTTGGATCCAAGTCTCACCCAGAGACCTCAAGAGACAACAAGTTAGAAGTTCATGTAGGTGTTATGCCTAGGGTACCATATATTTGAATTTGTACATAGCGTTGTTCTAGATTATTATTATTATTACTATTGTTATTATTATTATTATTATTATTATTATTATTATTATTATATGAAGGTGGTGAGCTGGCAGAATCATTAGCACTCCGGACGAAATGCTTAGTGGTATCTCACCTGTCGTTAAGTTCTGAGTTCAAGTTCTGCTGAATTCGACTTTGCCTTTCATCCTTTCAGGGCTAATAAATTAAGTACCAGTTGTGTACTGGAATCGATCTAATCGACTGGCCCTCCTCCTACCAAATTGCAGGCTTTGTGCCTATAATAGAAAGGATTATTATTACTTTTATTAAATTTTACTTCTCGGAGCTCTCAATTTTACTTGCTCCGGTTAATTCTGTGAAAGCAGTTAATTATGCTGTCAAAGGTCTCACAGGGTCTGTTTCTATGAATTATAAGATACGGTACTTAGATGTCAGGTATCATTGAAAATACTGAACACCCAAGTACCAATCTCAAAATCCTTGCTGTCTCCAATAGAACAGTTTTTTGAGCATGTATTTACCCTCATGTCAGTTCCAATTTCTCTGACATATTTCTCAAACTTGGTTGTTAGTGTTCCAAGTGCTCCTACAACTACTGAAATGGCAGTTACTCTCTATTATTATTATTATTGTTGTTGTTATTGTTGTTATAATAATCATTATCATTATTACAATTATTTGCAGGTCACATGGCTTAAAGATGGAAAAGAAATAAAGACTGGTGATCATTATATGGTTACTTATTCATATGGAATCTGTTCATTAGAAGTACACACAGCTGAACTTTCTGATGCTGGTAAATACACATGTATTGCAGAAAACTCACTAGGAGAGGTTCAGAGTTCATGCCGAGTGAATGTTGAAGGTAAGTATTTATTTATATTTGTTATATATTTTAAAATCTGCCTCAATAAACTTTGTCCAACATATGCAAGCATATATATGCTATATATATATATACATAAAAAAGCACTATTTGAGCGTGATCATTACCAGCGTCGCCTTACTAGCACTTGTGCCGGTGGCATGTGGAAAACAACATTCGAGTGAGGTCATTGCCAGTGCCGCTGGACTGGCTCCTGTGCAGGTGGCACATAAAAAACACCATTTGAGCATGACCGTCACCAGTACTGCCTGACTGGCCCTCATGCTGGTGGCACGTAAAAGCACCCTCTACACTCTCAGAGTGGTTGGCATTAGGAAGGCCATCCAGCAGTAGAAACTCTGCCAGATCAGATTGGAGCCTGGTGCAGTCATCTGGCTCGCCAGTCCTCAGTCAAACCGTCCAACCCATGCCAGCATGGAAAACGGATGTTAAACGATGATGATGATGATGATGTTGTAGATGGTTTCAATAACTATTTAGATACTTCTCATCCATTAGACAAAATTCCGAGGTTATGCTTCTTAAATCTGAGTGCCCTGAACTACCATCCGAATAAATGTTGTTCAGTTAAATGGGAAAATCAAAGAATATAAACATTCAGACATTAATGTTTTACATTCAGCATTAATGTTTTACATTAATATACATCAAGCTATATATATATTAATATACATCAAGCTATATATATATTAATATACATCAAGCTATATATATATTAATATACATCAAGCTTTATATATTACATTGTACATCATGTTATATATGTTATATTGCATATAATAAAAGTAATTAATTTTGTTTTTGTATATTGTGATAAAAAAACATTTATATACATTTCCTTTTCTCTTTGAAAACTTGTCTGTGTCTAATTTCTGGGTCAACAAGCAAAATTAAGATGGAATGACTAATTGCTATATTACTGTAAATCCTCGAGTATAGTCTGCCCTTGAGTATAATACGCAGGGGATTTTTAGGGGGCTGTACTTCTGAAAAACCTAAACCTTGTGTATAATATGCACCCCTTCTCTAACTTGAGTCAAGGAGGTCTGTATAATGTCCTTGGTTTGTAAATGTATATACGGTAACGTCCTTTATTATTGTTGTATATATAACATAATGCAAACATGTAGCTTTTTTGTGCACTTTGTTTGCAGAAAATAAAGAAATAACAGTAATAACGTCAGTGAAAAATAAATATTAAGTAAATTGCCTTCGCATATTTATCATTTAGAAAATTTTGCTTAGAAAATATATTTCAGTTTTAACCTCGTATATAGTATGCACTAGAAATTTTGACCTTTAAATTTTGGGAAAAAAGTGCGGATTATACTCGAGGATTTATAGTAAATGCAACATCGAATACAAATACAAGTTAAAATCGTAATTCAAATCCTGCTAAATGCAATCTTTGGTCTTGAATTATTCTATTAATAATTGAATCAATTATTATAATCTCTTTTCTAAAGCAAATTTCCAGTTAATATGAACAGCTTGTTGAGTTTGCAAGCTACTACCAGACATTTTGCTTCTTTTGTAAAATATGCTCAATCTGATCTATTAGGTGCTATTTACAATGATTAAAGTGGAGGTGCAATGGCCCAGTGGTTAGGGCAGCGGACTCACGGTCATAGGATCGGAATTTCGATTCCCAGACCAGGTGTTGTGAGTGTTTATAGAGCAAAAACACCTAGAGCTCCACGAGGCTCCGGCAGGGGATAGCAGCGAACCCTACTGTACTCTTTCACCACAACTTTCTCTCACTATTTCTTCCTGTTTCTGTTGTGCCTGTATTTCAAAGGGTCAGCCTTGTCACTCTGTGTCACGCTGAATATCCTCGAGAACTATGCTAAGGGTACACGTGTCTGTGGAGTGCTCAGTCACTTGCACGTTAATTTCACTAGCAAGCTGTTCTGTTGATCGGATCAATTGGAACCCTCAATGTCATAACCGACAGAATGCCAACAAAAACAATGATTAACTCTGATATGTAAATTTAAAAAATTCTATTGAATACTAATACTGCAAAACTATTTTCTTCTTATAGATCGCATAGGTGATGTAAAACAAAAACCAATAGGCTTAGATTTGTCTAAGCAGAAACAGAGCAGAATTACCCGTGTTGCAAGACGTACCAAGAATCTTGATGATATGCTTAATTCTCTTGACAACGAGGAAAGTAGCAGCAGACATTCCTCCCGCACTACTACTACTAGTGAGGATGGAACAATCAGAACAACTACAACTGTTCACTCTTCATCTTCATCCAGCAGGACAACACACAAAAGTATGTTAAATGGAGATTTAATCTAAAAATATTCTTATATATTTATATGATGCAAAATACAAAAAATCTTAAAACAAAAAGTCATTTTAAAATACAATTAATTATTTAAGTTTTCCAACTTGATGTTGGTTCAATTGGCCTAACTCTACTAGTCTATATTTTCTGACAATATTTATTAATATTAATACTGACTTTTTTTTAACAAAAAAAAAAAAGGACAAAAGACAATCCTTTAAAGATCTCTTTTGTATTTGCCAAACCTTTAGTATTTAATTAAAAATGAAGGTAATCCTAATACAAATCAAATCTACAAGATAATATCACATGCACACACAAACACACACACACACACATAAATACTGAATTTATCAGAATACTGTTAAATGTGATTAATGATTGAATAGCTTTATCATTGTCCCAATAAAAATATCTCAGTTTTCTACTGAGATATCTGAAGTAGTATATAAAAAGTGCGAAAAATAAAGGTAGTAATACTGCTACTAATAATGGTGTCTGGAATGGTACAGGCAACACTAGTAGTTAAGGAAAAGAATTCTATTTATATATTCTAAAATAACAATTAAAAAAAAAATGAAAATAAAATATTTTTGCAAATTAATTTAGCAATTCTGAGGCTGTGCGCTTCCTAGAAGGTAAATGGAAAAACAAGAAAGATCTTGTTTTTAAGTATTTCTTTTTTTTTTTTTACCTGAATTCACTAAGTTTACATTAAAACTTACTTCATGCATATATAACAACACATTGAATCTAATATCTATTTATTTCAATGATTAGATTTAATGGAGCAAATCTATTAGATTTCTTATATGCATTTTTTTATTTAGATGTTCATCTTTAGTATGAAAAAAAAAAATATTCTGATTTCTTTATCTGGTAAGGAAAAAAAAATAAAATCAGTTTATTTTTAAAATTGTGAATTCTAATAACAATTTGCCTTCTAGTTTGTACAGCTGAAAAAACTAAGAAAAAATATAGAGAAATAAATATAATAGAGAACTGACTAAAGTTTTCTTCTTTCGGTTGATTTATTTGAAGGAAGAAATTTAAATGTAATTCATTAACCTTCATTTTTTTCCCCAATACTCCTTCCTAGTAAATTTTCCTTCAGCCTTGAAATTTATCTGCAATGAATATTAAAAAAAAAAAATTATTTAAGTATCTCAGTTAAAAACTGATGAACTTATTAAGAATACTAAGAAAAGATTCTGTTGATCAGTTAGATCAATTTTATGTATTAATTTAATTAATATTCTGAGAGATACTGAATTGACCTGTGCTATTAAAATTTGCTTAAATTTCAACAATTGTATTTTGTTTCGTAAATAAACTTTTTCATAAATTATTCATAGAACTTAATTTTTCACTTAGAATTGTTCTTAATCACCTTCAGTCATTTGCTTTGTTTATTATTTCTGGTTCAAAATTATTTTTATGTGCTTCATCACAGTAATGAGTTAAGTTTGTAGAAATAACATAACCAATCATCGTCTACTTAATAAAATCAATTGAATATTTCTCAATAAGAAAATTTAGTTCATATTATATCATCAGTAAGAAAACTAAGTTAATATTATATGATTATCTTAATATAAAATTTTCATGTTCTAAATTATCTAAAAACAAGAACCATTCAAACCAAATGCAAGGACAAAATAAAAATATTAAGTTTATTAAGAAAGTTAATTCAATTTATTATGCTACTATGAAAAAGAATAATACTGTCACAGAATAAATTATTTCATGTCTTTTTTTTTAATATTTCAAATAGTTGAATACAATTGTATATAAAAAAACTAATTTCAATAATTTATAACTATTTTGTTTTAACAAATCCTTCTTAATCTGAAGTTAAAAAAGTAGTTTGGGTTTTCTACTTAATTTTACAGATATCTATCTGCAAGAATTGAAGAATACTTTTGCATACAATTTTTTAAATTATTGTAATTAAATTAGAATGAATTTTCCTATAGTACTACTTTTACTATTTCATAAAGTACATATACAAAAGATACATAGAAGGAAATTTTTATTTTAGTAAAGTAAGAAAGTGAGCAGGAAGTCATGTGACATATATCGAGTTAGAGTTGTATGCTACTTATATACATATTAATAATTTGGTGACATAATGTGTTGTGTTAAAAAAAAATGCTCCGATAGGTTTTATTTAACAGATTATTCAATAAACTTTTCAAAGTTTTCCATCTAATGTATTATTATTATTATTATTATTATTATTATTATTATTATTATTATTATTATTATTATTATTATTATTATTATTATTATAAGACTGCTGTATTTTAACGTTGTTAGTGCTATATTTCCAAATTGTAGTCCAAGCTATATACTCCTAATTTCATACACTATCAATTGAATTTTATAAGGCTAATTCAGTTCATAAACAATGTTTATTGCAAAATACATGTGCGCTGATATTTCTAGATAGCACATTTAATATTTAGTATAAGTGTTTATGTGTGTGGTAAATGATAAATATCTATCAATTCTCTTTTTGTTAATTGCCTTTATGAAACGCAGCTGATGGGTGGGGGTGAAGAAGAAATGAAGGAAGGAAAAAACAATCATATTTCAACTACCACTTATTCTATTTATCTTAATTTGTTGCAAGCTATATAGTATTTGCATCTGTTTCATGTAGAATAGAACTTAAAAAACTAATAACTGTACATTGCATGTATGGAATCATCTAGAAAAATTATTTGCTTGCTTGAATTAGCTATTCAATTGATCTCATATTTGGTAGATTTTTAAAAGTGTTTGGTACGTAGAATTTAATATGCAAAGATTTTTTTCACACTAGATGATCTTAGTCAATGAAATTGTTAACTATCAAAATAATCAGAAGTGAAAAGACATATTTATCAGCTCATATTCTTTTGCAAGAAACTATAATTGCTTATAAGGAATCAGAACATAATATTTCTTCTGGAAAATTTTTTAGTTTAAGTGTACTGTTTCTGTTGTTTTTTATGCTTCCTACAAAGTGTTTTTTTTTCTCCAGAAGACAGTATTTTGCATATGTTATTTCATTAGACATATTCATTTCATACCATCTATAAGTCAAAATATATTGTAATTCTTCCTCATAGATTTTTACTCAATTTGAAATAGTTTAAAGAATTTCCAATTCTAGATAATTTACTCTTGAGTTGAATAGAATATATCATGTTTATCATGATACTCTTAGTTACGCTACATCAGATATATATATATATATATATATATATATATATATATAGACATATATAATTAGTTTTCAGTCCAAAAATAATTTTTCCATTGAAATAAAAAGATATTAATCAAGAATATGTGAAATTAGTCTAGTGCCTGTAATTATTATTTGATGTAGATATTTTGATGTGCTTTAACTGAAAATTCTTCTCTATATAACTTGTGTAGAAAATTTTGCTTCTGTCTAAGTTTAAGTATACATTCTAATATTGTCCAAGTATATTCTGATCCCAGAAACAGGAAATAATTAGCATAATTCATTAACAAATTGAAAGATTTCCATAAAATACATCTCTTTAATAATTAATGGTGGTGCATCAGCAAAAAAAAATACATGTTGCTTAAGTCATTTGTCTCCTGAACCATTCCATAAATAGGGGAAACTCAGAGTAACAATAGAGTGAGTGATCAGTTTCAAATGAATATGATATATCACCATCTTTTTTCATCATCACAATTTTGATGTCCACTATTTCATGCTGACATACACTGAATGGGTTTCACAACATAAGTCCATGTGTTTCGTCTTCTGGCACACCATGTAACAGAAAAAACTGGCAAAACTTTGCTGTTATGTACGTCCTTTTTTCCCCTTAGTGGTGGGATGAATTGTTTTTATGGCTGGATACCTTTCTTATCAACAATCATTTTACAGCAGCAACTGGGTACATTTTATCATGTAACAAGCACTAGAGGTTGTCTGCAACAAAAGTCAGATCTACCCTGCATCAGCTGTTACTAAGACTTACACCTCTCCAAGATGAGTTACCAGTTCAGCGAGCAGATAGTAGGAGTCTTGAGCACTGCAAGCTGAATAGTTCACAGCACCTATATATATATATATGCATATGCATGTAGTTACTTGCATATACACACACACATATATATATAATATATATATTATATATATATGATATATATATATATATATATATATATATATATATATATATATATATATATATATATATATATATATATATATATATATATATATATATATATATATATATGTATATATTTTTTTTTTTTATATATATATTACATATATATATTATATATGTATAAAATATTATATTAAAAAATTTTTACTTTCATATCTGAATAAAACAATGTAAAAATCTCAAAACCTAAAATTGTCCACATTTTAAGAAACCACAACTAAATTAAATAACAAAAATTCATTTTGCCGAAGAATGAATTTTAGTATTTAAAAGAAAAAATTGTAAGTGTCAAACTATGAAACTTAAAACACATTCTTGTTTGTTTTTAATATAGACATCTCTGATAATTATAATTTGAATTTTAAAAGTTACTTTTTTTTTATATATAAATGTATGCAAAAGTGCATATTGAACATAATGAGAATTACTTTTTATTTATAAGCAGTTTCCTTGATTAATTTTAATTTGAAAGTTTCATGTATTCACATATAATAATCGAACACATTCCTATGGAAAAAAAGAAACAAAATGAATTTTATTTTAAGGAATTTTTTCTGCTAGTTATCTTAAGTCTTCAGAATATTTAAGAAGCAGAAATAAATCAATAAAATGTGGCTTTTTCCCCAAGTTAATTCGAAAAAAAAAAGAAAAAAAAAAACAACCTTTCAAAGTTTGCTTGGCTACATTTTGGCTGAAATTGGAGCGAACTGTATAATGGGTTTGATTGTTTAAAGTAGTGCGATATAATTGGCTACTTCAATACCACACAAAGCTATGATGAGAGAAACCTATTTCAACTTCCACCTGAGGACAATAGCACCTGGTAGGTGAATATGCAATATGCATGTATGGCAGCATGAGCCGCAGAAGAGTCAGTTCTGCTCTACTTGGAATGAAAGATTTTTCAAATGATAGAAGATTTTTTTGTTGTGCAATATTTATCTCTTAAAGCATATATTATTTATATATTCTTAATTTTTACCTTGTGTTTCCCCCTATTCTACCTTTCCTATATATATAACACTGTGTGCAAAGTTTTACCAACCCAAAAGACCTTCCCCTTTTCCCATAAAATTCTTTTAATTATGACTGACCTTGGGGTGCTTTTCATTGACAAGAATGTTTTAATATTCCTCATTTTGTAATTATTTTATTTATTTCCCCACTTTGGAAGCATTGTATATTCTTTACTCTTTTCCTTTTTCATATTTACACAAAACATTACTGCATGTAAGGATACAATGCATAAACATGTGAAGATAAGTTTAACTGTAATAGTCTAGGAATTTGCTTTGTTATATAAAAGAAAATTCAAAATTAGATATTTTTGATATAAATTACAATGTTAATATGCAGAGACTAGAGAAGAAGCAACAAATGTCAGATTGATAAAATTCTTAAATTCATTATATTTCAATATTTTTCTATCCTCATATATGATACTGCTCTATCATTTTGAGCTAATTTATTACATTTTATTTTCAGTTTCTATTCACTTTTTCATAAATTCAATCATTTTGATAAACATACTGTATTTTAAATTTTATTATAAATTTGTTTTCATTTCATCAACAAACAAATAATCATCAATTGAAAGTATAATAGGTGATAACAATAACTTACACCCATAACTGAGTTTTAAATAACAATATAGCAATCAAAACAAAAAAACTATCTACAGGCAATTTATGAATCTTTTTTTACTTTATTTGGACAATATATTCATATCTTATGTAATATATTTCTTATACTTTTTAGGATATTTTTGAAACTTTAGATTTTGTGTTTTCCAAGACTAATTTTAATATTCAGATTTGTTCTATTTCTTCTTTATGATTGTTTGTGTTTGAATTCTAAATTGAAATCTAACTTGGTAACTTGCTTTAATTAACAAAAAATTTGGGAATTGGCGTGCTTTTTTTTTTTTGTATATATTTTAGAATATTCCAGTAATTCAAAATCATTTTTTGAAATATATATATCTTTACTAGAAGTGAAGTGAATTGTTTTATATATTAAGGATATTTACTAACAAGAAACAAATGTGGTGTTTTAACTCCAAAATGTAGCAGAAAGATATGAAATAAATTTACAAAGCAACTTTAAAATGAGAAAATGGACTTCTATTTTGTTATTTCATACTTACATACACACATATATATGTGTGTACATATAAATATGTGTATGCATGTATATATATATATGTATGTGTGTGTGTATATATACATATATAAATATACATACACACACACACATATATGTGAATAAACATATATATGCACATATATATTTATATGCATATATATATGTATATATCTGTATATATATAGACACATATATGTATATATATATCTATATATATACATACATATATATTTATATGTTTATACATACATACATATATATATGTGTATATATGTTATAATGTTATAATATATATATATATATATATATATATATATATATATATATATATATATATATATATATATATATATATATATATATATATATATATATTTATTTATTTATGATATATATATATATATTTATTTATTTATGATATATATATATATATTTATTTATTTATGATATATATATATATATATATATATATATATATATATATATATATATATATATATATATATACATATATATATAGGATGCATACCATATTAATATTAATATACATTTTGCTTCATACTGCATCTTTTTTATCATCTTTGTGTTCCAATAACCTACCCTTTTTTTCATTGTGGTGTTAAATGGAAAAAAAAATTAAAAACAAAATAAACTCCCATGTATCTATTAATTTATTATAAGTATAATATAATACACACATTTACTTTAGGAATTTTTTGATTGGTGATAGTTGTATACTTTTTAATGAAATATGATGCTTTACAGTGATTCAGATTTTATTTACAAAATTTTAATTTCTCTATATGAGTATGCATAAATTTAATTAAAAATAAATATATTCATATCTAATGTGAATTATAACATTTAAGGAAATTAATCTAAAAATATTTAAAATCACACTACCAATATTTTTTTTGTGTGCATGAAAAATGCTTAAAAATTTGTTTAAAAAATTATTACGAAAATGATATAAATATAATGAATCTTATTTCCATTTCAGACGAAATTGATCTACCAAAATTCACCAAGCCACTTCAGTCGCAGGCTCTGAATGAAGGTGACAAACTTACCTTAAAGTGCACTGTTGAATCAAGTGAAGAACCTGATATTGAATGGTCAATAAACGATAGGGTAAAATATAATTTATTCATATTGAGCTTGAGTTATAATTTAGAATACTAGTGTGATAATATTCACCATCCAAGTGCGGTTAATGCCAGTACTGTCTGACTGGCCCTCATGCCGGTGGCATGTAAAAAGCACCCTCTACACTCTCAGAGTGGTTGGCATTACAAAGGGCATCCAGTCGAGCTAATCGACCCCAGGACTTATTCTTTGTAAGCCTAGTACTTATTCTATCAGTCTCTTTTGCCGAACCGCTAAGTTACGGAGATGTAAACACACCAGCATCAGTTGTCAAGCAATGGTTGAGGGACAAACATAGACACAACGACACACACACATAAATATATATGTATACATATATACGCGACGGGCTTCTTTCAGTTTCTGTCTACCTTTGGTCGGCCTGAGGCTATAGTCTGGCAAGGGTTGGACGATTGGACTGAGAGCTGGTAAGCCAGAAGGCTGCACCAGGCTCCAATCTTATCTGGCAAGGTTTCTACAGCTGGATGCCCTTCCTAATAGTAGAAGCTACTTACCGCATTTTGCTTCATTTCATATTTATGAAAATATTGATATGTTTACTTTTATAGATTATTAAGAGTAATGTTGCTTCCCAAACATACTCAAATGGGGTTTGCACACTACAGCTTCCAGAACTCCTACCAAGTGATAGTGGAAAATATGTTTGTAAAGCTACTAATTCTGCAGGAGAATCGAGTACATCAGCAACTGTTCATGTTAAAGGTGAGCAATTTTAAACAACATTTCTTCATGTGTACACACACACATGCACACACACACATGTGCACACATACACACACACGGAGGTGGTGATTCTCAGTCTTGAGACCTATGCACTTTGACAATAACTGGTGGGTAAGCATTTGATGCCTGCATTAGCTTGTCTTCACTTCATTCTCAGTTTTAAAAACCAAGGAGACTCCTCAACATACCCTTTCTCTGACGGCGGAGTACACATACTGCTGTGCATAAGCCAGACCTCTTCCAAGTCCTCTTTTGTGGAAGTGAAGGGGGCCTTATAGTAAGGTGTGTACTCTATTTGTTGGAAAATAAAATACATTGAGATACATCACGTTTCTGTTCACTCTCGCCTGGTTAAATTCATTGGGTGAAGAGCACTGTCTTTTGTAACATTCTCTGACCAATGATTCTCCTTTTCTAAAATTTGGTTCTGATCAGGTTCTCCTTCTGCATGATCTGACAATCTCCTAATATAAAAATGTAAAAATGAGTGTAGTGTTTTTATATATATATATATATATATATATATATATATATATATATATATATATATATATATATATATATATATATATATATATATATATATATATACATACATACATACATACATACATACATACATACATACATACATACATACATACATACATACATACATACATACATACATATATATATATATATATATATTTAAGGCGGCAAGCCGGTAGAAATGTTAGCACGCTGGGCGAAATGCTTAGCGGTATTTCGTCTGTCTTTATGTCATGAGTTCAAATTTCGCTGAGGTCGGCTTTGCCTTTCATCCTTTTGGGGTTGATAAATTAGGTACCAGCTGTGTACTGGGGTTGATCGAATCGACTGGCCCCTTCCCCAAAATTTTGGGCCTGGTGCCTAGAGTAGAAAAGAATATATATATATATATATATATATATATATATATTTGTCCAGAATCATGCTGGACAGAGAGGAGGAGAGAAAATAGTAATTCAGTGAGGGAGAAGTAGTGAGAGTAATAGCTCTGATTGAGCGAAAGTAATAGTAATGAGAGAAAGAAAGGGGTGATAGATGAATAAGGAAGGATGGGATGAAAAGAAAATCAGCATTTCAATTCTGTGTGAGTATATGTGTATATGTGTGTGCATGTACAAGGGAAGTATGTGAATATTTGTATGTGTGATTATCATGTACCTTATGTTGTAACTTATTTATATATAAAATACTACAATTAGCCATCACTATTGATGGCACGTGGTCAACTAGTTTAGTTATAATGAATGAAAGCTGAGAAATTATAATTATTTCAAAAGAGTGAATAGTGTATGATTCACATGATGTACAATGTTATATGAACAGCATTGGATTAAGCAAAAATGCATGATGTAAACAATAATATAAAGCAAAGTTCTGTTTTTTTTTTTTTTTTAAGTGATTGAAAAACCTGCCATAACTGAAATAGGAAATCCACCATGTGTTACAAAACCTCTTACTGGTCTTGTGGTGAAAGATGGAGATGCTGTTTCTTTGATTTGTGAAATAACTGGTAAGATATTTTCTTGGTATATCAGACTATATATTGTTGAAAATATGTCTAAAATTATAAAATTGAAGTAGCCTGGAATATTTTCATCTACTGAATGAAATTAATCAAAGCAAATTATAAATATCAACCAAATGCATTGGAGAAGATAGCTATGGATGTGTGGTAAGAAGTTTGCTTCTCAATGACATAGTTCTGGGTTCAATCCCACTGCATTACATCTTGGGCAAGTGTCTTCTGCTACAGCTCCAGGTCAACCAAAGCCTTGTGAGCGAATTTAGAAGATGAATACCGAAAGAAGCTATATATATATATATATATAGCTTCTTTCAGTATTCAGTATGTATATATGTGTGTGTGTGTATATATGTATGTATATATGTGTGTGTGTGTGTGTGTGTGTGTGTGTGTGTGTGTGTGTGTGTGTGTGTGTACCTTTGTGTCTATGTTTGTGCACCTGCTTTTTGACAACCAATATTGATCACAGCATCTCTACAACTTAGTGGCTTGGTAAAAATAGAACCCCAGAAAATTGGGAGAATATGTACCAGGCTTTAAAAAAATAAGCCCTGGAGTAGATTAATTTGACTAGAATTCTTCAAGGCAATTGCCACAGCATGGCCTTAGTCTAATGACTAAGATAAGTAAGAGATAAAAGATAAAAACAAATTTTACGATTTTATCTAATAAAATATTTGAGTATAAAAATATCCTATAATTACTAATTATAGTTTACTTTGTATTCTTAGCTTTATATGAATTCATTTTTTAATAGTTATCACCAAGCCAACATAATATCCAATACCGCCATAGTCTCCTTTAGAGAGACTTAGAAATATTAGTATTTCATTTTTTGTTCTTTGTTTTTAAATTGATTTTTAACATGCTCTTATTTGTATAATGTTTCATGTAATTGCTTATTGTTTTTGTTTTTGCACTTTAGTTACATTTTAAGTGTCAAATACTTTTTTTTAATGGTTGTAATGTAAGCCTAAGGAACTTTAAACTTTGATTTAGGAATGCCAAAACCAAGCATCACTTGGTTACATGGTGGAAATAAGATTGAAAATTCTGAAGAATTTGCATATGAAAATAGCGATGACACCTATAAATTAATAATTGCTGAAGTGTTTCCTGAGGATGCTGGTATTTATAGCTGTGAGGCATCAAATGAGGCTGGTAGAACATCCTGTTGCTGTACTTTGAAAGTTATTGGTAAATACATAACCTTATATTTTTACAGTTGCATTTTTATTATACGAGAGGGTGCTGAAAAGTGAAAAGTTCCTGGCTTTAAGGGTATCACAAAAGGCCTAGTTGGAGGCCCAACCTTCTAAGTTCTTTTACAGGGCTTAAAAACACTGAACGACTATTGCAATAAGTATGTGAATCTGAGAGGGGAATATGTTAAATAAAATCATGATCAACTGACCCTCCTGCATTTTCTTATAGCCAATAACTTTTCAGCACCCACTTGTAGTTTGGTTGAGATTGAAATGAATAATATATTACTATAACATATATTATATAATAATATATCATGGTATAAGTGAACTTAAAAACAAATCAAAATATCTTGATGTGAATTTTAAACATAAAACGTTTCAGGAGGTAGAATCTACAATTATTTTAGATTGCATATTTAATAAACATATCATTAGATTGGAGCCTGGTGTTGCCATCCGGTTTCACCAGTCCTCAGTTAAATCGTCCAACCCATGCTAGCATGGAAAGCAGACGTTAAACGATGATGGTGATGATGATCATTGATATCATGAAAAACCTTTTACTAAGTATAGAATAAATAGTGAGTTTACATTAAATTTCTCTAAATTTGGGATAGTGTTACCGTATTTTGTTACCATGTTTCTGTTGAAATATGCTGATATTCTTTCAGTTACTTCTGTAAATATTAAAGAACATAGTAAAATGACTTTGTCATTATTAAGTTGGTGTTATTCTGAGTTCAAATTACACAGAGGTCAACTTTGCCTTTCATCCTTCCAGGGCCGATAACAGAAGTACCAGTTGAACACTGGATTTGATGTAATTGATTTATGCCCTCCTTCAAGGCTGCTAACTTTGTGCCAAAATTTGAAGCTATTTTAAGTTGGTGCTAGGAGCATAAACTTGCCTGAAGTTTTGATGGAAGAATTTAATTTATATTACTTTAAAACACAAAGTTTGTAGTGCAGAACCAGATGTGTTTCAAATGAGTTGGTATCAAAAGGGTTACTCCATGATACTAGAAATACTTACTTGGATTAAGGTTTTCTCATGTGTGTATATATATATATATATATATATATATCGAGTATGGTGCAGCCTTCTGGCTTGCCAGCCCTCAGTCAAACCGTCCAACTCATGTCAGCATGGAAAGCGGACATTAAACAATGATGACGATGATGTGTATATATGTGCATGTATATATATATATATATATATATATGTGTGTGTGTGTGTATGTGTGTGTGTGTGTGCGTGTGTGTATGTATGGATATATATTTATATATGTACACGTATGTATGTTTATATTCATACATACATACATACATACAAACAAAAATACCCTGTTGTTGATGTTGATCTTTCCCTATTGGCAAGAAAACTTGAAATAAAGCTGAATAATGACATACATATACTTATGTATAATTAATTTCAATTTTTCTTTCTTGTTATTTAGTTCCAGACGATGAGGTTGTTGGTCTTACATTTGCAACATTTCCTCAATCTCTAAGTATTGAAGAAGGGACACTTGCTAGGTTCAGTTGCAGTTTCGAAGAAAGTAATGTAAAAGGTGAGCACTTTACAATTTTTGAAATTAGTTTATGTCTGGTAAACAGGAAAAAATGTTTAGTAAATAAAAATCTGTTAAAATCTTAAAAGAGATAACAAAATACTTTAATAATTAATTATCAAAAAAAACGAAAAAAAATGAAAAAGAGAATTCATTTATCTGAATGTGGGCAGTGTAGTTAAACGTGTGTTGAGATGAAATATTTATGCAGAGAAAATAAATTATCATTGTTATTTATTCAGAGAGATCTTGTCCTCGCTTTTTCCTTCCATGAACTATGCATGGAATTGTGAAGCGACCAGCAAGTGCTAATCACTCTGACAGGTAAACCAGATTTTTGGGGTTGCATCAAGGTGTACTGATATAATGTAGGATAAATTTAATAATAATAACAGTAATCCTTGGATGAAATTCATAAATATTTTAAGGTTGGACACCCTTCTTAATGCCAAGGTATATATTATGTATATTATCACAGAATATAATAGTAAGACACAAAAGAATGAACATCTGTTCATGATTTAAACAGCTACATATATTTCAGTTTCTATCAACAAAATTTCACTCTAAACAATAGATCTATACAGTCAAACCTCTGGTGTAAAGGCTTCGTATCCATTTAATGAGTATGATTTATATATTAGGTTCTTTAATGCATTGCACATACCATCCAAATTATTTTAAATTATTAAAGCTTAAATCATTTTAAAGCTTAAATTATTTTAAAGCTTAGATTATTTTATTATCTTATTAAAGCTTAAATTATTTTAACTTATTTCAGTTACTTGGAAGAAAAATGATGATGAAATCGAAAACACTGGTCGGTTTAAATTCACTGAGAATGATAATGAATTTGGATTCGAGATCCCAGCAGCCCTAGCTACTGACAGTGGAGTTTATAAAGTAGCTGCAAAAGATAGCAATGATGTAGTTTCTTTATGGACTTTTTCCTTGAATGTGACAGTAACAGATACAGCAAGCCCAGCACATGTTGATGTTCAAGAACTTCTCAAGTCTATTGAGGTAATAATTATTATCGTTTATTATAACTATTGATATAACTCATTTAATATGTAATAATAAATCTCTGAATGAGGTATAAACAGTAGCAGCACGACAACGTGAAGTATATTTGCCACTTAAATGCAGCTAATCCCTAAGAGCGAATGCTACTGTAGCTTGTAGCCCCAGGAGGAGATATTCTCCTGGGGCTACAAGCTACAGTAGCATTCGCCCTTAGGGGTTAGCCACATTTAAGTGGCAAATATACTTCATTTAATATGTATATTTCACAAAACTATGGATGGAGAAGATTACAATCATACCGTTTGATAGTAACTGTGTGATGTGAATATGTGTATGTGTGTTTGCATGATATAAGTAAATAATCATTTGCCTTACTGAGTAAAACAGCTCGTTTTAAATTTCTGAATGAGATCTAACTAGTAACTATACTGCATAGTATAGTTTGCCTTAATGTATGTATTGAAATCAGGCCACAAGCTGGAAGAATCATTGCCATGCTTAGCAGCATTTCATCTGTCTTTAGATTCTGAGTTCAAATGCTACAAGGGTCAACTTTGTCAGTCATCCTTTCAGGGTCTATAAAAGACCAATGAAATACCGCTGAGCATTTCGCTTGGTGTGCTAACGATTCTGTTGACTTGCTACCTTAAGTATTCTTAATAATAATTATTATTTTTCTTTCTGTTTCAGTGAAAATGTGCCAGTCAAGAAATTCATTTGACAATCAACATTCAAACATTGAGCTAACCTTTGAGAAAACCAAATGTGATAGTCCATCGAATCTTTTAACTTATTGTGGATTATTACTCTCTATGATGAGTGTTTTCATTTGATGTACAAACAGCTAAGCATGTAATAATGTTTTATAAAATCTATAAATAAATGCTCTCCTTCGGCTATTGGAATATGAACACAAATATGTATATATTAAAGCCTATCTAAATTAAAGTATGTATATCAAATTAGACATTACTATTAGTATTATCGATTTATATTAACCAAATCAGTGATAAACTGATAAGTTGTTTGAAGGAACAATAAATACAAACAAGAAATTTGAATGGAGATTGAAAATAAAGAATTTTGGGATATAAAAAGATTTATATTTTCTTATGCTTTAGAGTAAAATATTTTTATTTTGTTGTGAAAGATAATTGTTCATTACAAATAATAGGCCATATATTTAAGATTTTGATTTTTTCTTTTTTAAATAAAAATAATTTAAAACACTAAATTTCAGTTTCTTTTATATCTTTTTGTATGATTTCAAACTCCGTGTTTCGCTGATAGGCTATATATATTTTATACATGCTTGGAGAAATTAATATATTGCATATTTATAGAATATTCTAAGCTGCTTCAGAATATTTATAAACTTAATCAGAATTTGAAATGACCATTGATCTTTCTTTAAAAAAATCAAATTGTTAACTATTTAAAATTGTAAATGAAAATCGAAATGTTCACTAAGAAAATGTGGGAATTGAAATACTGTTCGTTTGAATAAAGAGTTAAAAAAAAATCCATTTCAAAATGAATTTGTTTTTCTTTTATTTTTAATAAGGATATGAAGAACTATAAAGGATTTCTACTATAATTCTGTGCTTTTCTAGACCACTTTAACCATGGTTTGCTGGGAAGAAAATTCTCACTTTAAGCGAATGGTATTAGTAAACTGCAGTGAAAATGGTTCTTTTATAAGTTAAGTAACTCCCAAAAAACATTTGCACTGATCTAAAAGTCCGTTTATTCTACAACACTGTTTTGTGTGTCTACTATATACTTTGTTTGAGCTTGAGGATCATGACACACAGTCAATAGAAAGTTTCTACTGATCTTCTATAAGGATTCTATACTTCTAAAATCATCTCAGTGCTGTCCCACTTGGTATCTAGTGCTGATTATAGTGAAGGAACTTGAAATGCATATATTGGGCCATAGAAGATGCTCTGAAATCGCTGTTGGTGTTTTAACATCTTCTGCCTCAAATGACATTTTTCTCCATGGCAAACTGCAGCAAAAATGGCCTTACAGGTTAAATATGTCCCAAACGTGTACAAACTGATCTGAATGTTTGTTTATTTCACAACACTCCTTTCCATGCCTACTATATAATATATATGTATATGTAACTATAAGTACACAAACACATATATATATTATTTTTGGATAATGAATATGGGAGAAAATTTTCAACATACCAATGCTTTATATATATATATATATATATATATATATATATATATATATATATATATATAGGTTATGTATGCTTTTCTCAAATAGTTCACATTCAAAATTGTTTTATTATGATTAAAAATTGTTTCTGGTTAATGAACATGAGACAAAATTTTAAACTTTGAATGAAATCATATCAAGACACCACTTTAGTTTTGAGTTGCAGGCTCAATTATCCCTCTGCAGGAGCTAGCTTAAATGTCCACATAGTGTGGCTTCTAAGCTAGTATATTAATAAAAGAAGACAGCAGTGAAAAACTGAAGAAATATTGTTTATTATTTTACCATTTTCTTTCAGTGTTTTTACTTTTCCTGGAAGTTTTCAAAAATTGTGAATTACTGTGTATGGGCTGTTGGGGTTCAATTTATATGTGTGAGTGATTACCAGTCATAGTGCTTTACCTTTAAGCTAAACTGCCTACAAACAATTTCTTCTGCAATTTTTGAACTTATAAGAAATTGTTTGCAGGTAGTTTAACTTAAAGGTAAAGCACTATGACTGGTAATCACAGAGATGTGAGTTCAAGTCTCATGGCTGGCTGCTAACAAATTTTTCTGCAATATAGGGATGTTTTATGTTATTCAGCATTATTATATTGCTTTTGAGAGAAAAATATTTCCATATTTGTATATTTCAACACATCTCAACACTTCTAACGAGCAAACTTTATTTGTTTACAAGCATCGTAATTTCAATACAAACACAACAACTTGGTAATTTATTTTATTGTATGTTGATTACATGATGACGTCTGCTCTCTCTACTTAACGATTTGATAACAGTATATCTCTTCCATCAAAATCATGTCTTCATTGAGAATGACAGTATATGAGGATATTATATCCATGGTGAATAAGAGTGTGAGGGTCCAGGAAACACAGGAAAACAATTGAGAAAGATTAAAAGCATAAGTAGTGTTCTAGATATGTTGTTAATTCTTCAAGTTATTTCTTTTGACACTATAAAGGACATTCATGCCTTTCCTCCTGAGACTGAAGTAATTTCAAACAGGGATTGAAATCAGGTCAGACTGGACTGTATTAGAGCATGTAATTGTTTTTCTTTTATGTTAACCACACTGTAAAAGTGCAGATGGAAAAAGAAAAACAAAAAACAATCTTTTCCTTTTGGAGAATCTCTTACCCTCGTTCTAATGTCTGTTTTTGCCATCAAGAGAATATATATTGAATACATCTGTAATTTCAGACATTTGTAGATGTTTCCAAAAGTAGATGTTCTAAAAAAGAAGTAGGATATTTTTTTCTACTGTAAACCACTCCTTCATTCAGAAAGTTGTTTTGCAGTCATTACCGTGATAGTGATGATGATGATGATGATGAAGATGACGATGGTGATGATGATGGTGATGAGCATCATAATCATCATCATCTGTATCACGACCATTGTGATCCTCATTATCATCACTGTCGTCATCATTGTCGTTGTCATCGTCATCATCATCATTATCATCATCAGTTAACATCTGACTTCTATGCACGCTTAGGTGGGATGGTTTGTCAGAATCTGACAATTTGGAGAACTGTGTTGAGGCACTGATGCCTATTTTGGCATGGAATCTATGGCTGGATACTCTTCCTGACACCAACCATTAAACAGAGTGTACTGGATGCTTTTTTTTTGTTTTCAAGTATAACTATTAGTGATGATCACTCATAACTTGCAAAGCTAAGGACATAAAGTGACCCCTATGATTGGGGCAGAAGAGGAAAAAGATTGGGCTGAGATGTTAGGCAAAGGGATGTGAGGTGATAAATAAACTGATATAATGCACGATTAATTGAAAATAATGTGAATAAGCGAGCGGTAGATTAGAAAGAATAATCTGAAGGCTAAAGGATTAAACATTTTTCTCTATTTTTTTGTGTGTTCTCCTAGAACACTGCCACCTTTACAGCTTCTGTATTAATCATATCCAATTCAGATTTTCAAACTCATATCTACTTAAGTATTCCATCTTAGAAACTTTATAGGCTTCACTCATCCCTAAATTTCATGAGAAGAATATTGCATTTATTCTTGTCATAGTCTAGCCTCTCAACACCTGGCATCGCTTCTACAACCCCACTCAGTTGAGGGGCTTGTTTTGTGAGTTATTTCATGACCTCACTAGTGTCGGTGCCGCAAAAACAAAGATAACACATCCAGTACGTTCTGTAAAGTTGTGGGCATTAGGAAGGGCATCCAGCTGTAGAAAACATGTCAAGGCAGACAGAGCTCAATGCATTCCTCTGGTTTGTTTAATCCTGTTGAATCATCCAACTCATGTCAGCATAGCAGACAGACTTAAATTGAGGATGATGATGATGAGAATGTTTTAAATTAAATCCTTGGAATATATACCAGATCTTTTTAATGCAACCACACACAAAAAAGAAAGAAAGAAAAAAGAGAAAATACTGTAAACCAATGACTATATAGCAAAACATAAAATTATTTACTTTCCTATAAGAATATATAATTAATTTTACTCTCAAATAATTTTTAGACTAAAACCTTTAGGCAGATCATGTGGTTCTTTCAACCAAAGATTTGAGGTTTCATCTGACTCGAGTCGCCTCCAGTTTTGGTGGCACTGGGAACTGGGACCACACATACTCTCAAGTAAAACTGTATAAAAATAAACAGGAAAACTAATTGCTTGTTAAAAGTTTTAACTGAAGTTTTACTGATAAAGTTACTGTAAAATTTAAGTTTCTGAAGTTACTAATAATACAAGTGCTAAATGTTCAAATCTGTTTATTCTGAAGTCTGTTGCTTCCTTGTAAATGGTGCCAATGTTTTTTTTTCAAGCATTCCTGATGCTTTTGTTAATATGAGAAGAAATAATTTAGGGTAAACATTGGAACACAGAAATTGTTTGGGCAAAACTCACATTCCATTGCATTTAGCAAACAACAGATGTTACTGCATAGTTTATGGAAGGCTATACTGAGATACAATCTTTATGGAAGACTATACTAAGATATAATCTTTAATTTTAAAAGTATATGAACTTTATAACGAGTTTATTTAATTCTGACTGCTAAGCGCATGGCCTTGTAGTTAGTGTTGCACTGGTAGTTTTAATTTTGTGGGTTCAGTTACTGGACCAGGTGATGTGAGCAAGGTATGATGATGATGATGATGACGACGATGATGGAAAGGAGAAAGAAGAGGAGGAGGAAGAAGAGGAGGAGGAGGAGGAAGAGGAGGAGGAGAATGGTGATGAGTATGATGATAATAATGATAAGGAGAAGGAGGATGAAGAGGATGATGATGATGATGAAGATGATGATGATAATGATGATGATGATGATGATGATGATGATGATGAGGAGGAGGAGGAGGAGGAGGAAGAAGAGGAGGAATATGACAACAGCAACAACGATGATGATGATGGCGAATGTCAGCTGTATAATCTTGCAATCAGTAAATCAAGCAACTTCAAACCTCATTCATTATTCATTTATTTAATGAAAAGATATTTGTACTCCACAGCTCTCCTTTTACTAACCCCAAACAGAGAGAGAGAAATTTTGTAATCCTGTCAAGAACAGCCACTTCTTTATAGTGACTTTCACAAATTCATTGTGAAAACTCAAGTGTGCTTTGCATACTTTGAAATTCTGTTTCCTCAGAACAGTGGGTTTTCAATGAGTTTGCTCTAAAATATATTTTGCCGAACTTGAAATAGTTTCAGGAATAAACTAGTCCATTATAAAGATCATTCATATAGTTTGAAATAGCTGTTTAATTAATGGGAAATATTAAATAACAAAAATTGTTTTAAAGAAGAAAGTATTATTATGTATGATTTTAGAAAAGCAATCAGTGAGAAATTAATGAGAAAAATACCAGGCATAGGCATGGCTGTGTGATTGTGAAGTTAAGAAGCCTGCTATCTGAGTTCAGTCCTACTGCATGGCACCTTGGCAAAATGTTCTATATTTTATATTAACAGTACCACTTCAAAATATACTACACAATTTTGATAACAATTTTCTTTGCAGAAGTGGTGATCAAGAGGAACATATTTTAGGGAATGTCAAAATATAACTATTATTGAAGGAAACGGTGGCTATGTTGAGAAGTAGGGATGTGATCCACAGAAGACCAGCTTCATTTTGATGTATGATACATGTTCCTGTGTTGGTAATTATACCTATCCTAAACAAAATGGCATTACTTTTTGACTCCAACAAAACTCCTGCGAACAGATTTTGCTGGTGAAAACTAAAAGATTCTTTGTCTGCTTAATGTTGTCAGCCAGTTATTGCTATTGAAAAGCCTTCATCTCAAAATGACCACCATAAGTGGTCACTACAGTATTAGAAATAAATTATGTAAAAAATCTATATTATTAAAACATACAGTAAGTCATACATTTAGTACTTGGTGCTAACTAGGGCTATATCATCTTCCCTTAACAATTTCTGCCTCACTCACTTTCTTCCTTCCTAGCACCCTTGTTATGTCCAACCCCTAAGTCTTACACTAATCATTATACCTAAACCTTCATTCCAGGATGTCTTCATCTTTTACCTTTCATTTATTTCAAGCATTAGCTTGCACCCATGCTGTGGAGTTGCCTTGAAGAATTTCAGCCGAAGGAATCGACCCCATCGAATGAATTGACCCCACTACTTAGTTTTTTTCAGCATTGTACTTATTCTAGTGGTCTTTTGTGCCTAACTGCTAATTTACAGGGACATAAACATACAAACACTGGTTGTCAAGGAGTAGTGTGGGTCAAACGCACACATGAACACATACACACACACACACACACACACACACACACACACACACACACACACATGCACACATACATACACACACACATGACAGGCTTCTTTCAGTTTCCATTTACCAAGTCCACACTCATGGTTTTGGTTGGCCTGAAGCTATAGTAGAAAACATTTGTCCAAGGTGCCATGCAGTGGGACAGAATCCAGGACCAAATGCCTGGGAAGCAAGCTTCTTACCACACAACCATGCCTATGTTTCTGCCCTTTGGAACCACCTATTTGCTCATGTCATTTCCCATAGGCTCTGTTTCTTCATCCAATAATATATAATAAATATGAATCCCATACTTATGATCTCTTCTGGTTCTCTAGTACTATGATATCAAACCATCTGAAATACTAAACAATTTAAATTAAACACAAACAAAAAAATAATTCTAATTATTTTTATTATTCCATACATTTTACTTTTTCCTTAATCAAGAAAAAATAATTAGAAAAAAATATATTTTAAATTAAAAGAACAACATGACTGTTTAAAACCATATTTGTCTCTAAAAGCATGTTAATGAGGGTTTCAAGCATGATAGATTTTGAACAATGCAACAACAGTTTTTATAAAGAACTCTAATAGTTTTGGTCACTGATTAAAGGAAAACCAGCTCAGGATGGTCAAGATGGCAATTTCTGATTATGAAGATTGGATCAAGATGATAATTTTTGAAGATCAAATTTAGATTGTCTTTCTTCGTAATTTCTTCGAAATTCTATCTGAAACAAAAACATTATTCTGTGAACTCAGTCAAAGAATTATTAAAACAGAAATTTACATGTAAAAAAGGGAAAAAATGCTTATTCATCAGGTGTCTTGGGGAAATTTTGAACCTGGGTTCTCATTCCTAAGGTATTTTTCCATGTTGCTGTTGTTATCATTATTATTATTATTATTATTATTATTCAGGTCACTGCCTGGAATCGAACTTGGAATCTTGGGGTTAGTAGCCCACACTCTTAACCACTATGCTATATGCCCATGGGCGTTGTGGTTAAGAGCCGCGGGCTACTAACCCCAAGATTCCGAGTTCGATTCCAGGCAGTGACCTGAATAATAATGATAATAATAATAAAAATAATAATAATAACAACATCGAAAAATACCTTAGGAATGAGAACCCAGGTTCGAAAGAATGCACCAGATTTCTAGATTTCTGTAACTGGTTTGGCATGGTTTTTACAGCTGTATGTCCTTCCTAAAACCTACCATTCTACAGAGTGAAGTGAGCATTTTTATAAGGTGCCAAAAATAAAGGATAAACTGCCGAAATGGCTGTAGCTAACCTTAGAACTGGTTTAAACCTTTAGCATTCAGTTTATTCTGTCAAATGTGATGCTTATTTATTCACATTGTTTTGAATTAATCATTATTATCTCAAGGCTTCAAGATTTTAATGATGTAATTGCTTATTTTTAAAATGACTCTCGGAGTGGTTGGCATTAGGAAGGGCATCTGGCTGTAGAAACATTACTAGATCAGATTGGAGCCTGGTGCAGCCTCCTGGCTCTCCAGACCTCAGTCAAACCATCCAACTCATGCCAGCATGGTTAACGGATGTTAAACGAAGACAATGATGATGAAAGGGTGCAGCATCACACCGATAACCAGCTGGCAGATGATCTGCCCGGGGTTAAACAAGTAGTGACGTGGAACAGTCACTTTGATGTGGTGATTGACTTGACATTTATCTGTTTCGATGTTTATCTTAGAGAAAATTATTATCAACTATAAATATCCCAACAATTTTGTCTCTCAAAATAAATATATTCAATTTCTAAGAGTAACTTATTTTTTTCTGAAATAGGAAATTAAATAAGTGTAAGTTAAATAGTTTTCCCGTCTGATACAATCAAATGTCTTCTGTGAAAATAATTGGTTTGAATTGGAATTGGTGTTTTATCATTTACCCAAATACAAAGTTATTTTAAATTGTTCACATCTGGAGAAAATTTCCATTTTTTCTCGTGTGCCTACCCTCTTTAAATATTCTTTTATCTTTTATCTGTCTCAGTCACTGGATGGCGACCATGCTGGGGCACCAGCTTACAGTTTTAGTTGAATAAATTGACCCAAGTAGTTATTTAACAGTCTGGTAGTTATTCTCTAGATCTCTTTTGCCAATTTGCTAAGTTGTGGGGATGTAAACAAACCAACACCAGTTGCCAAGTAGTCGTGATGGTGGTGGTGGTGGTGGAACAAGACAAATACACACACATACACATGCTTACACACTTATATATATATACACACACATATATATGTATATATATATATATATATATTCTCTTTTGTCTTTTACTTGTTTCAGTCATTTGACAGTGACCATGCTGGAGTACCACCTTTAGTCGAGCAAATCGACCCCAGGACTTATTCTTTGTAAGCCTAGTACTTATTCTATTGGTCTTTTTTGCCGAACCGCTAAGTTACGGTGATGTAAACACACCAGCATCGGTTGTCAAGTGATGTTGGGGGAACAAACACAGACACATACATATACACACACATACATATACACACACATACATATATATATATATATATATATATATATATATATATATATCCGATGGGCTTCTATCAGTTTCTGTCTACCAAATTCACTCACAAGGCTTTGGTCAGCCCAAGGCTATAGTAGAAGACACTTGCCCAATATATATATATATATATATATATATATATATATATGCATGTATTTGTGTGTATATATATGTATGTGTGCATGTATATGAATATATATGTATATGTGAATTTACCATTTTTGATGCCAGTCTCCTCGCCTCTCCTGGCTCATGTGCTGGTGGCACATTAAAAACACCATCTGAATGTGGTCGATGCAAGTACTGTCTGATCTGACTAGCTCCTGTGCTGGTGGCATGTAAGAAGCAACCACTACACTCTCAGAGTAGTTGGCATTAGAAAGGGCATCCAGCTGTAGAAACCTAGATTGGAGCCTGGTGCAGCCTCCTGGTGCAGTCCCCAGTCAAACCGTCCAACCCATGCCAGCATGGAAAACGGACGTTAAACGATGTTGATGTTGATGATGACATGTGTATGTACATATGTACACATACATAACAAGCTTCCACACAGTCTTCATCAACCAAATTCACTCAAACATATTGGTCAGTTTCATCAATCTAGTGCTCTAGAAGTCAGCTGCCCAAGCTGCTGCATAGTGGGAATGAACCTGAGACCACATGGTTGCAAAGTGAGCTTATTAAACCACACAGCAATGCCTCTGTCTATTAACAAGTAAATAGCTTTTTAATGATGCTGTTGCGAATTGCATCTCCAGTAAACAAGTGATGCCAGACAATACACACTTACATACAAATAAAAAAGACGTATGTATGCACACACACACTAATGTAAATCCATGCATTCACACTTATACTCAAACTATAAATGTATTTGGTATATCTTCTTTCAGTTTTATGTCTTACTTTGTTGTAGTGTGGCTTAGTTATGTCTTCTCTTTAGAAACTATTTTATCTCTCCTTTATCTCTTACTTGAAAGGAGTCACAGCTGCAAGCATTTTAACTTATATAAAAGCCTCATCAAGATAGATTTACTTTTTGTTTTTCCTCTTACTTTTGGTGGTGTAGTGGTAAGTACACCTGCTTGTCATGTTCAATTAAGGTTTCAATTCACTGCCAGGGAAGCTAATTATCTTTTTATAAATATATAGACATGGTTATAGGTGTAGGCATGACCCCATAAATGCAGGTATGCATGTGTGGCTTCGAAACCCACTTTGCAACTATGTGGTCTCAGGTTCAGTCTCACAGTGTGACATCTTGGACAAATGCCTTTGCCTGCAGCCCCAGGTCAAGTAATAACTTCTGTGTCAACTTGGTACACAGAAACTGTGAAGAAGCCCATTATGTGTGTGTGAGTGTGTGTGCTATTACATAGGCTCATCTACTACAATTTGAAAATCTAGATTACATAATCATTTTCATTCATCTAAGTGTAGAAGAAAATGTAATTCTATGAAGCTTAGTAAATGTGGTTGGGATTTAAAAAACAAGAACATTAACTATAGTTTAAAGTGGTCCATTGTAAGATACTGGTACGTTTAAATGTGATCCTTGCATTGAGAAAATGTTTCATATAATTACTTCTAAATAAATATCATTAAATTGTAAAAGTAATTTTACATTGAAATGTTCTCATAAATATAGAACATTTAAATATTTCTATATAAAATAACCCATTTTTTATAATTGCTTTTTCAATAATCTAATATGCATGTTACTAGATATGCTTAGAATATTTTATTTATTACTCTTTTACTCTTTTACTTGTTTCAGTCATTTGACTGTGGCCATGCTGGAGCACCGCCCTTAGTTGAGAAAATCGACCCCCAGGACTTATTCTTTGTAAGCTTAGTACTTATTCTATTGGTCTCTTTTTGCCAAACCACTAAGTTATGGGGACGTAAACACACCAGCATCGGTTGTCAAGTGATGGTGGTGGACAAGCACAGACACACAAACACACATACATATATATATATATATATATATATATATATATATATATATATATATATATATATATATATATATACATATATACATATATATGACGGGCTTCTTTCAGTTTCCGTCTACCAAATCCACTCACAAGGCTTTGGTCAGCCCGAGGCTATAGTAGAAGACTCTTGCCCAAGGTGCCATGCAGTGGGACTGAACCCAGAACCATGTGGTTGGTAAGCAAGCTACTTACCACACAGCCACTCCTGCACCTATTCTTAACATTCTTTTTCTATGCATTCATCTCTTAGAGATATTTTCTTAGTTTACTTTGAATTTAGCCTATTTTTGATTGCCTTGATAACGTTGTGTAAACTTATTTTTAATATATTAATATGACTAATATTTTATGCAAATTTTTGTATCTAAGTATGCTGGCACAATAGAAAGAAACGATTGTTGATAACGTATAGAGTAATCACGATTTCAAAATGTGATTTTCTTCATCCTTATTCTTCTTGTCTTATATGTGTGTGCGTGTGTATGTGTGCGTGTGATGTGTATATATGTATCTTTGTGTCTCTGTTTGTCCCCACCTCAAACGCTTGACAACCAACATCAGTTTGCTTACGTCCCCAAAACTTAGTTTTTTGGTGAAAGAGTATAATACAAAAAGTACCAGGCTATTTAAAAAATAGGTCCTGGAGTTAAAACCCTTCAAGGTGGTGCTCCAGCATGGCTACAATTAAATAACTGAAACAATTAACATACAAAAAATATCTATAATTTCCATTTTAGTGATTATCCAACATAACTTAGTTCGAAGCTGTATTTTTTAAAACACTTTAGTGTTTAAACCGGCCATATCTGGCCCCAGATATTCTACATGCTTTATATTCAAACTGGCACACAGTATACAATACCGTGAGGTTGCTGATTGAAGATATTGTGTCTACTGGGGGTTTGTAATATTTGACAAGTCACAACAAGGACCTCAGACACAGTACTTTATGCAATATGCGTGCAGTTCTAAGAAATGCTGACTTTTTGCAATACACCTAGACTGTAGGGTATTTCTAATGTTTTCAGATGTTTTTTTCAGATTGGGTGATATTGAACCCAATGCTCCGATGACAATAGGAATAACCTTTATATTTGACTCTCGTAGCTGCCACATCTTAGCAATCTCAATTCTCAGGTCTCCATATTTATCAACTTTTTCTCTTTCTTTCATGATATGTTGATCTGATACTGCCATGTCAATTATTATGTACTCTTGATTGTCCCTCCTAAAGGTTACTAAACCCGGCCTTTGGTACTCTAATACCTTGTCTGTCTAAAAGTCAAAGACTGGAAAGATCACAAGGAATACTCATGTCGGTCACTAAACAAACTTTATTGTTTTGGTCTTTCACAACAATATCCAGTTTATTAGCTTTGATGGTTTATTATTACTATTACTATGACTATCATCATCATCATCATCATCATCATCATCATCATCATCATCATCATCATCATCATTATTATTATTATTATTATTATTGTTATTATTAAAGTTTTTACAACATTCAAATGGGAGATGGTTTCTCTTCGAAGTCTGTTTTTTACATTGAGGAAAGTCCTTTGATGTTTTCCAAATTTCAGAAAACAATGAGTTAATTTTCTTTCAAAATAATGAATGTTTACGTAGAAAAATTATAGAAACTTTCTTTAAAAGATTTAACAAACCTCTCCTGGCTGTTAAGTACAATTAGAATGTTTCACATTTTTTAATAATGTTTCCTCTCTGTTGAAAATCATAACATAACATTTTGTCTTGTTTTTTCTATATAGGTTGCTGACGTAAATTACCTTCTTTCTTATTTTCGTATTTTCTTTTTTGCTGTTTTTATATCTGGTTTTCCTTGCTTTCATGGAATGTTTTTTGCAGATACAGTGATTATTTTCCCAGCATGTTGCCCTTCTTTCAGCTAACAGTAGTAATGCAACCTGTTTCGTCTGTTATGAACACCATGACAAATTGAATAATGCGTCCTGTTCAAAAATACACAGTTCTGCTTTGCCTTTTCATTGGTCGAAATAAAGTTTGAACTGAAGAACCCTTTAAACTGCAGACTGACATCTTCAACTCACAACCACTGTGTGTGAGTCTTCATCTTTTGACATTTTAATGATGTAAATGTAATTTGAGTGAAATTTCTATTTACCATGAGCTGGCAGAATCCTTAGCATGTCAGAATAACAGCCTAGTAGTATTTCTTCCATTTCCTTAGGCTCTGAGTTCAAATCCCATCATGGTCAACTTTACCTTTCATCCCTCTGGGGCTGATGAAATTAAGGTGGTGAGCTGGCAGAATCATTAGCATGCCGGACACAATGCTCAGTGACATTTCTTCTGTCTCTGTGTTCTGAGTTCAAATTCCACCAAGGTCGACTTTGCTTTTCATCCTTTCAGAGTCAATGAAATAAGTACCAGTTACATACTGGGGTTGATACAATCAACTGGCCCCTCCCCCAAAATTTAAGGCCTTGTGCCTTTAGGAGAAAGGATTATTATTATTATTATTATTATTATTATTATTATTATTATTATTATTACTATTATTATTGTTGTTGTTGTTATTCTGAAAGACTCTCGGAAAGCAGGCAATTATTATAATTTTCTGGTTGATTTGCATTTTATTTCATCTTCTGGCCAGGTCTCAACCAGACACCTAAGGCACGTATATGTTAGAAGAAGAGAAACTTTCTGGGAATGTGAGCGGTTGATGTCGACACAAATTTTAAAGTCTCATAGATTGTTGGTTTCGCAAGGATCTAGTCAAAAAATTTGCCTTTCTTGATCCTTTCTAGGGTACCTACAACAACATGGATGGTTGTGGCCTTTAATTGCCACGTCCTAGATATTTCAATCTCAAAGTCTTTATATTTTGAGTTTTTTTCAAATTCCTTTGCTGGTAAGTAGCTTGCTTACGAACCACATGGTTCCGGGTTCAGTCCCACTGCGTGGCACCTTGGGCAAGTGTCTTCTACTATAGCCTCAGGCTGACCAAAGCCTTGTGAGTAGATTTGGTAGACGGAAACTGAAAGAAGCCCATCGTATATATATATATATATATATATATATATATATATATATATATATATATATATATATATATATATATATATATATATATACACATGTATGTGTGTGTATATGTTTGTGTGTCTGTGTTTGTTCCCCCAGCATCGCTTGACAACTGATGCTGGTGTGTTTACGTGCCCCGTAACTTAGCGGTTCGGCAAAAGAGACTGATAGAATAGAATAAGTACTAGGCTTACAAAGAATAAGTCCTGGGGTCGATTTGCTCGACTAAAAGCAGTGCTCCAGCATGGCCACAGTCAAATGACTGAAACAAGTAAAAGAATAAAGATATTCTTATCAGAAGGCACTGTCATATCAATTAACAGGTATGTTTTTTGTCTTAGGCCTTTGATGATGATGTCTGGTCAGTTAGTATTTATTTCCCTGTCTGTATGTATCTTATAATCCCATAGGATGGTAACATCTTCCCCCTCAGTGACTGGCTCTGGATGATGTTCATATCAGTTTTATAGAGTATACTGGGTGCTTTTTATATGGCTCCACCACCAGCGTTTTTTATGTAGCACCAGCACTAACAACAACACCAGTTCTTACACTTCTTACATGGCATCTTAGCTTTTGAGGTTGGCAGGTCTCCTCAAGTACAGCAACGTGTCACATATCTCAGTCCTCTGTCGTCTCCTTCATAAGGCTTAGTGTTTTGTGATTAGCCTTGAATACTTTAATACAGTCAGTCACATCAAATCATGTGTGTCCAAACAGCCATATTCGATCATCTCACTCCATTCAAATATGCTGTTGGATCCATAAAAATATTCATATATTTAACTCCTTGATGGAATGCACATCTCACGAAACAATGGCAACTGATTTGTGTATCCCGTAACATATGCTAAAGGCCCTGTGCCAGCTTAATCTGGCACTGTAATGAGGGTCTAAAAAGGGGACAATAAAATTTAGCAGTGGAATTTGACCGGAACTTACCCAACTATTTCATTGTTACAAAACTCTTCCCAGTACATTCTTAGTTTCTCTTTAGTGGTGGGATCTTCCTTTTCACCGACCAGCCAGTACGTAGGCATCAAACCTTTGCCCTAAAGGAAATAAATGAAAAAATTACAAGGTCAGTTATGAAGTCAAGGTATTTTCAAATATGATTAATAGTTGCAATGGCATATATATATATATATATATATATATATAGGTAAGTGATAGGCTTGCCTCGATCCTTCAGGGGTAGTCTGAAGCATCCAAGCAACCAGGGTATGTTTAAATCTGGAGGCACTACCTGTACGGGTACCGTCTTGGGAAGAGGGCATCCAGAGGCAGGTAATTTACTGCTTAAGCCGTAGTTTATGATTATATTTATGTGGAGAATGGAGCAACAAATACAAGAAAAAGCAATACTTCATACACAATGACTCACTACATAACCTCAACCTCCACAATGACTCATTACATAACCTCCACGTCATAAAACAGCGGCTAACTAGTCTAACAGTATTGCTTTTTCTTGTATTTGTTGCTCCATTCTCCACATAAATATATATATATAAATATATATATATATATATATATATATATATATATATATATATATATATATATGTATATATCACGAAGTATATTTGCCACCTAAATGTGGCTGTGGCTGACCCATAAGGGACGATGCTACTGTAGTTTATAGCCCCAGGAAGACATCTCCTCCAGCTGGCTAATGATACACTGTCTGTGCCCTATCAGTATTTGTAAAGGGAAATCATTGTTCCCATCTCCAGCCTGACTACAGTAGCATTATCCCTTATGGGTCAGCCACATTTTGGCAGCAAATATACTTCATGAGGTCATGCTGCTACTGTTTATATCTCACTCAGAGATTTATTGCTTATATATATATATATATATATATATATATATATATAAATGCTTTTTTTTTCCTTTGTTACATATGCATACACAATAAAGCAAGGGAAAACACTTTTGATGTCATTCTGTTGAAATATAATTTCGTCTGAGAATATATTTATTAAATCAAATCATTTTTGCCTTTTTGTTTCATTAGGATCTGCATTCAAATCCTGCAGAGCTCAGCTTCTTCATCTTTCATCCTGCCAGTCAGGGTCGATAAGATGTTGAAAATGATGAAGATGATGAATATGATGATGGTGTAATGATGATGATAATGATAATGATGATGATGATGATGATGATGATGATGGTGATGATGATAGAAGTGTTCAACAAAACATTTTGTTAGAAAATTACTAATTCTATATCTCACAACATGAGATATTCAGCAACAGTACTTTGTAGTAAAGATTGTTTACCAACATAACATGGCAGTCATGGTTTAGGGCTAATGTCACAATAATTTAGTCCCAGGAGACATCGTCTCCAGCTGGCTATATGACACGATCTGTGTTCTTATATTTTCAAAACAAGGGAATTCCCTTGTTTTGAAAATATAAGGACACAGATCGTGTTGTATAGCCAGCAGTCATATGTCTCCTGGGGCAAAATTACAGGAATATTAGTCCTAAACCAGGACTGCCATGTTATGCTGGCAAACAATCTTTACTACAAAAACATTTTGTGGTATGAAATACTTGTAATTTATGACCATAGTGTTATGTTATTAGTTGATTGTTATATGAAATACATTGCAGAATTTATATTTTGGCCCTTTTCATTTTAATTTCAAATCATGTTAGGGTCAACTTTGTCGTTTATCTCTTGTACCAGTCAAGTACTGGTATCAGGATTATTCCTGAACTTTCAAAGACATCTTCAAGAATTAATTACTCTTTTATTCTTTTACTTGTTTCAGTCATTTGACTGTGGCCATGCTGGAGCACCGCCTTAAGTCGAGCAAATCGTCCCCTGGACTTATTCTTTGTAAGCCTAGTACTTATGCTATTGGTCTCTTTTGCCGAACCGCTAAGTTACAGGGATGTAAACACACCAGCATTGGTTGTCAAGCGATGTTGGGGGGACATCCACAGACACACAAACATATACACACACATACATATATATATATATATATATACATATATACGACAGGCTTCTTTCAGTTTCCATCTACCAAATCCACTCACAAGGCTTTGGTCGGCCCGAGGCTATAGTAGAAGACACTTGCCCAAGGTGCCATGCGTTCAACATTTTCTCATTAATGCCCTACTGAGTCTCGGGGCCCATCTTACATGTTACTAGGGGACCTCACTAGTGCTGGTACCATAAAAAAGAAAAAAGCTCTCAGTAGACTCTGTGGTGGCTGGCATAAGGAATGGCATGCAGCCATAGAAACCATACTACAGCTCACATTGGAACTCGGTGCAATCCTCTAACAAGTCAGTTCCTGTTATGCCAGCATGGAAAACAGATGTTAAACGATGACTATGATGAGGGTGGCGGTGTTGGTGGCAGTGGTGGCTGCGACGTCAATGGTGGTGGTGGCGGCGGCGGCGGCGGTGGTGGTGATGATGATGATGATAATGATAAAATATTTTCTCGTCTCCAATATGAATGGTTTTATTCATGTAAAATTTTTCAGGCATACATTTTTGTTTGTTTTTTTTTTTTTTTTTTTGTATGCCAGATGCTCATTCATAAAATGGACAGAAAATTTGTACATAGAAAAAAAATCACATGTAGTTTCAACTGTTCTTGTTTATAAAAGCAGAAAAATACAAACCAAGAAAATAATATAGTGTAAAAACAGTTGGTACAATTGGAAATAATTGAAAGACTAGCAGCGGAGGCAATGTTTATAATTAGATAAACATAAATGTGGTGACAAAATATTAACAATTGAATGGAGTTGGTATAATTCATTTTAGTTTACTTTGACCAAAGAAGTGTGTAAATATATTTTGCAGACCACAGCAGAGTAAGCAAAACATAGAGTATAATAATAAATAAATAACGTAGATAATTAACTTTTATTTTTTAAAATCTTTTAGTGATTTTTTTTGAGAAAGTGGAAGAATATTTTTGAAGTTCATGGAAAAAAAAAATGGCTTGGAAGACAATCTAGTGTCTGAAAGGAAACAGTATTGAGAAATAATGACATCAACAAATATACGAACTAAAAATTGAAATTATATTATCCCACCCATGCTAGCATGGTAAACAGATGTTAAATGATGATGATGATGAAATGAAATAACTATATGATTTTCGCTGAGAAAAATAAATCATAGCAATCTAATAAAGAACTTGTATTTGGATAAGTCCATGGTTATTGTTTAGTCATAAAGACAATTAAATAGTGTTGATGAAATATTTAGACAGGCAAGATTTAACTTCGATTTATAAAAGAGGTCAAGTGAGAAATAAGACTTTGTGACATTCAGATCACTCTTAGATATATGAGCAATATAAGAGAAGGGGAAACTGCTATATTTTGCTGTATCTGGTGAGGGTCCTTATGCCAATAATAAACACCACCTTTAGTCGAGCACTTATTCTTTGTAAGCCTAGTACTTATTCTATCGGTGTCTTTTGCCGAACCGCTAGGTTACGGGGACGTAAACACACCAGCATCGGTTGTCAAGCGATGTTGGGGGACAAACACAGACACACAAACATACACACACACACACACACACACACACACACACACACACACATATATATATATATATATATATATATATATATATATATATATATATATATATATATATATATATATATATATACATATATACGATGAGCTTCTTTCAGTTTCCGTCTACCAAATCCACTCACAAGGCTTTGGTCAGCCTGAGGCTATAGTAGAAGACACTTGCCCAAGGTGCGACGCAGTGGGACTGAACCCGGAACCATGTGGTTGGTAAGCAAGCTACTTACCACACAGCCACTCCTACGCCTATGCACGAGTAGATATTTCTTTTTACTAGTGATGAAATATCAAAAGCGCACATAAATATAAATCAGGTTATCCACCACAGTGGTAGTCTAATTCATGATTGCTTTAAATAGCATCTGATCTATGTTACTGACAACAAAAGTAAGCTGAATATGTCTTCTCTGAGGAACAGTCAATAATCTGTAAAAAAGGTCCATCAGGAAGACTTCCTCCTTTTTTTCCCTTACATCAACAATACAGAATGGCTGTATTTACATTCATATTTATACCACAGTGTGTCTTTGCAATGGTTAAACTTATTTCAGTTCATTTGATCTATGTTGTGTTGTGGTTAAGTAGATATGGCTTAGCATCAACAGCAATTACATGATTATTGCAATGCTTGCAAAAAATATCAGCGATAACAGCTGTTGCAGGAACATTAGTTACAAGAACATTAAGAATGACAAAGAGAAAAATAAAAACAAAGGGAAAAAAACAGTATTAATTTCTCTTGTTAGAAAATAGCTTTGGTTACACATGGGTAATTATGCGTTATCATTCAAACACTAAAATATATTTAGTATTTTCAGATGTGTAAAAGATTTTGTAGTTTTGTCAGATTTTCAATGGCATCATCATCATCATCATCATCATCATTACATTTCAGCATCCACTTTTTCATATTTGTGTGGGTCAGATTAGAATTTGTTGTTGCAGATATTTTATAGCTGGATGCTTTCCTGTTGCCAACCCTCACCTGTTTCCAATTAAGGTAATAATCCCCCATGGTCAGACATGTTTCCACAGAATACTGGAAATGAAATAACACCAAGTGTATGACAGTGACTCTTATTTACAACTATTATGTCACAAGGAGACACAAATATGCATATACACATACATACATGCATACATACATACATACATACATACATACATACATATATACATACATATGTATGTACATATGTATGTGTGTACGCAACACCACACACACACACACACACACACACACACACTCACACACACACACTCACACACACACACACACACACACACATGATGAGCTTCTGCACATTTTCCAACTCACACTTACAATTTGACTCTTGCTCACAAGGCATTTGTCAGACCAGGAACTTTGGTAGAAGACACTAACCTCAAGTGCTACCCTGTGGAATCAAGCATA
>NC_142934.1:12495986-12505986 GCF_046866305.1 Octopus bimaculoides | reverse complement strand
TGATATATATATATATATATATATATATATGCATGTATATATGTTATGTATTGTACATGCATACACATGTGTATATGATTACGTGCATGAAAGATGATATTTCCGTTTAACATAGTCTGAGTGCAAAAAGATTGTCATGTTTACATTCCAAGTGAACATTACAACTCTTAGTTCAGCACTTTTGAAGCAATGGAGTTTAAATTCCTGTACGAGTTAAACAGGAAACGTTTGGTTATAGGAAGTGCATCCCATTGTAAGAATACTTTGTCAAACAGGAGTAACCTTCCAGAGTGCGTCACTGTGTCACTCTCTCTCTCTCTGTCTCCCATACACTCTCTGTGTCTCTTTCACACACATACTCTCTCTCACACATTCTCCCTCTCTCTCTCTTTCTTTCACTCTCTTTCTTTCACTCTCTTTCTCTCTGTATATGCGTATATAAACACACACACACACACAGACACATATATATGTATAGTATACGTATACCAATATATATTTATATATAAATATATGCATATATATATATATTTGTTTTGCAAGATTTTTGATGTGAAAACGTGTGTTGAAACAGATGTTGTTGTACTTGGGGATGGTCATATTGCCAGTTTAGCCAATAAAAACACACGCACTGTATATTTGGTGTTAATTTGCTTCAGACAAAATACAAAATGGCTGATAGTTAGCAAGGTGAGACACACATAAGAAAGAAGGAAACAAAGGACCACTGATGAGGTCACAGAAGTGTGACGAAAGAACTCTGGCCGAAATAAGATGAAGATTAATGTAATATAAAGCTGAAGCAAATTAACACCAAATATACAGTGCATGTGTTTTTATTGGCTATTGGCTAAACTGGCAATATGACCATCCCCAAGTACAACAACATATATATATATATATATATATATATATATATATATATATATATATATATACATATATATGTATATATACACATACACACACATATATAGGTGTGGGTATGTGTCATCAACGTACTGTCTCCCTATGTGATATCACATCAGAAGCACAGTATACAATGCCATTCAGAAAACAGATTGTCCTGGAATAAATGCAGGGAATTCTCCTGCTTTTGAATACATATGCAAACATCAGCACGAGGAATACTGGTCGAACATTTTCATCAAGACATCTGTCAGGTGTAAGAAGGTGTAAGACTGGATCCTCATGTTTGAGACAGACAAGAAAATGCATGTTCCAACATAAAGGTCAGCTGTCCTGCTGATGTGAACATCTCTTTGCAAATCAAAGGGAAAAAGAATTACTATGGATAACTGCTTCAAAATCTCCAGCTTCTATATCCAGATTATAAATTCACATTTATACCAATAATAATTGGTGCACGTGGTTTTGTGAGTAAATCCCTAAATGACAGTTTGAAATAACCTGGGGTTTCCAGAAAAAGAAATCAACCAACTAACTCACACATTACAAATACAATTTGTAAGTGGAACAATAAAAATATGCAAGATTTTTCTCAAGTTTAAAATGTCACATTGTTTTTGTTATCTGCATCCAATGATGGAGCTATATATCTTTGTTAGAAACCAGCTCCTTCCTCAGAGGAAGAATTTAGATAATTAAATACAGAAGAGACATACATATCGTCATTCTTTCTTTTCTTCATCATTTTCATTTCCATCTTTCATGCTTGCATGGGTCAGCTGGAATTTGTTGGGGCAGATTTTCTATGCCCAGTTGCCCTTTCTGTTGCCAACCCTTACTTGATGCTCTTTCTGTTGCCAACCCTTACTTGTTTCAAAGTAAGGTGTTATTTCTCCATGACCAGACATGTTTTTACAAAAGATTGTGTTGTGAGTATCATTTGCATGACAGTAACACACACACATACATGCATGCATACACACACATTTACATATATTTACACATATTTATTGATGGATTTCTTGCAGTCTACCACTTCCACTCTCAAGGCTTTGATCAGCCTGGGGCTGTAGTAGAATGCACTTGCCCAGGGTGTTATGCAGTGGGACAGGACACAAAACCATTTGGTTGGAAAGCAAACTTCTTACCACACAGTCCTACCTATACTGATATCTATCTATCTGTTTGTCTGTCTATCTGTCTGTCTGTCTATCTATCTATCTATCTATCTATCTATCTATCTATCTATCTATCTATCTTTCTATCTATCTGTCTGTCTTCTCTCTTTCCTCCTCCCTATACACACACACACACTCTTATGTATTTCTGTATGCATGAGTATACATGTATATATAGACAGATGGATACTTACACATATAATTGTATGTTCATAGGTATTTGTGTGTATTGTGTGTGTGTGTGTGTGTGTGTGTGTGTGTGTGTGTGTGTGTGTGTGTGTGTCTGTGCATGCAAGGACATATTATTAATCTAGTTATAATTTTAATGAATTCCTATCTAAATCACATGACTTCATTTATTTTCTCTACTTTTTTTTATTTTATCCTATAACACAGTATATCCCAATGGCGCTAACTGGAATCGAATACCTTGTCATAGCCTTATATTTCTGTCTATTTGGTCCCACATCATCTCAGGAAAGTATTTGTTCAACCATGCAGTTCCGTCGTTTGGGATCTCAGCTTCAAAATGAACACCAATGTATGATATTAGAGAAACTACAAGCTGATGTAATTGATGGTCATTCAAGAAATGAAAAGAACTTTGCTCTTCTCATTCAGTAAGTCGAATTTAATTACTAATTATTGTCGTTGTCATCATCATCTTCACAATCATCATCATCGTCATCATTTGCACCATCACCATCACCATCATTCGATGTCCGTCTTCCATGTTGGCATGGGTTGGATGGCTTGATATGAGCTGGCACAAAGCTCTACTCTTTACTCTTTACTTGTTTCAGTCATTTGACTGCGGCCATGCTGGAGCACCGCCTTTAGTCGAGCAAATCGACCCCAGGACTTATTCTTTGGAAGCCTAGTACTTATTCTATCGGTCTCTTTTTGCCGAACCGCTAAGTTATCGGGGACGTAAACAAACCAGCATCGGTTGTCAAGCGATGTTGGGGGGACAAACACAGACACACACACACACATACATATATATACATACATATATACGACAGGCTTCTTTCAGTTTCCGTCTACCAAATCCACTCACAAGGCTTTGGTCGGCCAGAGGCTATAGTAGAAGACACTTGCCCAAGGTGCCATGCAGTAGGACTGAACCCGGAACCATGTGGTTGGTAAGCATGCTACTTACCACACAGCCACTCTTCCGCCTATGGGAAGTTTTTATTTAGATCATTTTAAAATATGTTGTGTGTGCTACAGAATCAAGGAACGATCTCAGGTTGTTTGGTATCAAAAGGGTTAAATGATATAAAAACACTAAAAATGATGAGTAGTCAGTGATTTAAGAGGAGGGGAAGGCCTTGACACAGGAGACACAAATCTCAAAAACAGTTTCCATTTTTATGTCTTCTAACTAGATCTGGCAAGTTCCAGAATATCAGATGATCTCCCTGTTGACAATTATATAGCTGTAATTGAAAAAATTCTCTTCAATGTTAAATAAATATATTTGAAGAGTTGAACAATTTCTATGCATGTAGGAGAGTATTGTAGTTCACTTGAAGCATTGTGTATTGTTTGTAAAGAATAAAAAGTTTTGAATGGTACAACAATGCACTATAATACAAAAAAAATGGACTATATGCCTGTTGTAATTTAATTATCCATAGTCCGATGATATTTTGAAATACAATTCCTTCTTCAGATATTCTTCAGATATTCTAAGAATATGTGAAGAAGGAATTGTATTCCAAAATATCATCGGACTATGGATAACTAAATTACAACAGGTATATAGTCCATTTTTTGTATTATAGAGCATTGTTGTACCATTCAAAACTTTTTATTCTATGCATGTAGTTCCTTATGTAATCGTTTTCTGTTTGCTTTTTATTATCACACATATTTTAGGTGAGTGTACATGGCTTAGTGGTTAATGTGTTACACTCACGATCATGAGATTGTGGTTTCAATTCCTAGACCAGTTGGTGCATTAGGTTCTTGAGCAAGACATGTCATCACACATTGCTTTATGATCACTTTAACACCTGAGATATCGTACACCATGCACCTATTCAGGTAATACCGATTTGATGGAGTGAGTAAGCTTATGTAAAACACAAATATTTCTTCACTATAAACAAAACATTTCTGCAGGTTATCCAGCAAGAAATTGCAGAACCATCTTTCTCGGACTTCAAGAGACTATCGTTATTATATTACGTTTTATATATTTTCAGTTTGGCATAAACATATAGTTAACATGTTTTACTATATATAAACACATATATAACATGTTTTACTACATATTGTCCATTATCTGTAATTTAACATTTATTTCATTTTTTTTTTTCAGAAATATGAACATTCTTGAAGCCCGTATAAATAAGTACAATTTTTATAACCGGAGAGGAACTTCGAAAGTAACATACGCTAAGGACTTTCCAGCTTTGAAAGGAATTCCCATGGCCAGAGGTAAAATTTTACACATGTGAGAGTGTCATACACACACATACATACATACATGCGTACACACATACATACATACATGCATACATACATACATACATACATACACACACATACATACATACATACATGCATACATACATACATACATATATATATATATATATATATATATATATATATATATATATATATATATATATATATATATATATATATATATGTATGTATGTATGTATGCATGTATGTATGTATGTATGTGTGTGTATGTATGTATGTATGTATGTATGTATGCATGTATGTATGTATGTGTGTACGCATGTATGTATGTATATATATATATATATATATATATATATATATATATATATATGTATATATATATATATATGTATATATATATATATATATATATATATATATATGTATGCATTTAGACAGGAAGTAGTAGGAAAGAGACAGTTGGTGAGAGAGGGAGAACACAAGAGGAAAGTAAAGAACACAAGAAGCAAGCAACAACGGAGATATATGAATAGACACATACATGTATATATATGAATAGACACATATATGTATATATATATATATATATATATATGAATAGACACATATATGTATATATATATATATATATATATATATATATATATATATATATGTATGCATATATAAACATAAATGTTTGCTTTTATGCACCATATGTCTGTATGAGAGGTCCTCTCAAGATAAATGATGCAGCATCCTGCACCCAGACAATATATCTACATTAAGTTGGATGTAAAACTTGCCTTTTGACATTAATTCTGCTTCTGTCACAAATAATAATAATAATATGTGTATGTATGTATCATCATTATCATGATTCAACATCTGCATTTTTTTTTTCTATAAGAAGGTCCCATAGAAGATGAAAATCCACTTGGTGTATGGGACTATGAAGGAGGAGAAATTAGGATGAAAGGAATGAATTTACTTTAGACTTGAAAGAGTTCAGGTTGCAAGAACGAGGGAAACTATGAGAAGGAAAAAAGTTCCAAAGTCTGGCAGTTTGAAGGAAAAACCTATAACTATAGAACGACTTCTTTATTTAAGGGAGCACAACAGCATTTGAATGAAGATACTGTGATTTTGAGTCAGGCATGAGATTGAACAATTCAACAGGCTCCAGTTAGCCTGAGGGCTGTATTAGGCTCCAGTGTCTGCTTGGCAAGATTTCTATGGCTAATGCACTCCCCTATGTTAACTGTTTTACAGAGTGTATGTATTGGGTGCTCTATGCAGGGCACCAACACTAGTGAAGTTACCAAGAAACCCACAGGCCAAGACCCCTTGACAGAGAAGGATTGCAGTATTGAGGGATGTGGCTTTGTACCAGGTGCTGTAAGGCTAGAATGTGTAAGTGGAACAGAAACAGGCATCTTGCTGTAGAGGAAATACATGGATATCCCAGCAGGAGAGGGTAGAAGAATGGTGGAGACGAGGTGTCAGGATATGCCCTCAAGGGACAAGAAAGTGGATCGAGAGAATAGGGACAGAACTGAGGAAGGTTGAGTGGGTAGTTAGGTTTGCAAGAGTGTGAAAGGAGACTGCTAGCTGGTTGAAATGAAGACAGAGGTAAAAGTATGTATCTATGTATGCATGTGTGTGTATGCAAACGTGCACGTGCACACACATACACACACACACACACATACGCACACACACATGCACACGCATACACTGATATTTCTGAGTCACTTCTTACTCAGTTATAACTTTCTTTGTCCCTAATCCCTTTTCTTGATTAATTCCTGCTTTATTCAGAGGGATCTCAGACCCCATTATTTCTTTTTTTTTTTTTTCTGTTCATGTATTATTCTTGCCTCATATTACTTCTTTCTGAAAAATTTCACGAATATTCGTTGAGAAACGGTGAAGTTGTGTCAAGACAAACGAAGAATTATTGATGCATCTATATATAAAAAATTTAAACAAGCACACACCATCATACACACTACACACACACACACACACACACACACACACACACAGGTACACACACACACACACACACATGCAGACACATCCATAGCTACAATACTAAAATGTCACTAAATATACAAATGACATACTAATATACTTGTGAACTATTGATATTTAATGTGACATATAAACATACATCAATATACATGTATGTGTCTATTCATATATCTCCGTTGTTGCTTGCTTCTTGTGTTCTTTACTTTCCTCTTGTGTTCTCCCTCTCTCACCAACTGTCTCTTTCCTACTACTTCCTGTCTAAATGTTGTTTTCCTCATTTGTTACATCTAGTTTCTCAAGCACAGACGATATAAAACTCTGCCGTCTTTCTTTTTATTCCCTTCAGTCAGCTTTAATATGAAGAAAGACTCTTTACACAGCAACTTCCACTTTACACAGCAACTTCCCTGTATCTTTCTTTCACTATTCCAAACAATACAAGTTTTGTGGATGTTGACCAGAAGTCTCTGGATTCTGTTTTAACAAAACACACATATACATTTAGATATAACACGCACACAGACACACACACAGGCACACACGTAAACAAGTCCGCCTACATATGTTATATAAAAATATAATAATAATATACTGCACATACACACATAGGCAAAAATACATTAATGCATAAATATATACATGCTCAAAATATCTGGCAGTGTTGGCTATAGCCTAGTCACCCGTATTACGAACCAGGTGATACACGAAGGAGTCATACCCTATGACTGGTGTAGCAGCATCATAGTCAACTGCTACAAAGGTAAAGGGGACGCTTTAGATACAAATAATTACAGAGGCATCAAGCTGTTAGATCAGGTTATGAAAGTTACAGAGAGGGTCATAGCCCAACTAATTAGGGAGCAAATCAATTTAGATGAGATGCAGTTTGGGTTCGTGCCAGGTAAAAGCACTACTGATGCCTTATTTCTAGTGAGACAGTTGCAAGAGAAATACCTAGCCAAGGATAAACCTCTGTACCTGGCTTTCGTTGACATGGAGAAAGCCTTTGACAGGGTCCCCCGATCCCTTATCTGGTGGTCAATGAGGAAACTTGGGATAGAAGAATGGCTAGTGAGAGCTGTGCGAGCCATGTACAGAGATGCGGCCAGTAAGGTGAGGGTTGGAAATGAGTACAGCAATGAATTCCGGGTAGAGGTAGGGGTCCACCAAGGTTCCGTCCTCAGCCCCCTATTATTTACCATAGTCCTCCAGGCAATCACAGAGGAGTTCAAGACAGGTTGCCCCTGGGAGCTCCTCTATGCTGATGACCTTGCCCTAATTGCGGAGTCACTATCAGAACTAGAGGAGAAGTTTCAGGTGTGGAAGCAAGGTCTAGAATTGAAGGGCCTTAGAGTCAACCTAGCTAAAACCAAAATCCTAATAAGTAGGAAGGTAGATAAAACACAAACCCCTTCAGGTAGATGGCCCTGCTCAGTATGTAGAAAAGGAGTAGGTAGTAACTCTATAAGATGTACCCGGTGCAAGCTATGGACACATAAGAGGTGCAGCAACATCAAAGGCAGGTTAACTAGCAAGTTAGTTTTTGTTTGTGGCAGATGTTCAGGTGCAATAAAGACTGCAAACAAACAGGAAACAACTTCTATCTCATTCCAGGGTGAAAAACTAGAGGTAGTCGATAGCTTCCGCTATCTGGGCGACCAAGTTAGTAGTGGGGGTGGGTGCGCTGAAAGTGTAGCTGCTAGAATAAGAATAGCCTGGGCAAAGTTTAGAGAGCTCTTACCCCTGCTGGCGACAAAGGGACTCTCACTCAGAGTAAAAGGCAGACTGTATGACGCATGCGTACGAACAACCATGCTACATGGCAGTGAAACATGGGCTGTAACTGCTGAGGACATACGTAAGCTCGCAAGGAATGAAGCCAGTATGCTCCGTTGGATGTGTAATGTCAATGTGAATACCCGTCAGAGTGTAAGTATCTTGAGAGAAAAGCTGAACATTAGAAGCATCAGTTGTGGCGTGCAAGAGAGACGATTGCGCTGGTATGGACATGTGGTGAGAATGGAGGAGGATAGCTGCGTGAAAAAGTGCCACACCCTAACAGTTGAGGGAACCCGTGGAAGAGGTAGGCCCAGGAAGACCTGGGCTGAGGTGGTGAGGCAAGACCTTCGTACATTGGGCCTCACCGAGGCGATGACTACGGACCGAGACCTTTGGAAATGGGCTGTGCGTGAGAAGACCCGGCAAGCCAAGTAAGATCGTTGCCAGTGCCCCTGGACTGGTTCTTGTGCGGGTGGCACATGAGATGCACCATTTTGAGCGTGGCCGTTGCCAGTACCGCCTGACTGGCTCCTGTAGGATTTTCGAGCGAGATCGTTGCCAGTGCCCCTGGACTGGCTTGTGCGGGTGGCACATAAAAGACACCATTTCGAGCGTGGCCGTTTTCGTGCGGGTGACACGTAAAAGCACCCACTACACTCTCTGAGTGGTTGGCGTTAGGAAGGGCATCCAGCTGTAGAAACTCTGCCAAATCAGACTGGAGCCTGGTGTTGCCATCCGGTTTCACCAGTCCTCAGTCAAATCGTCCAACCCATGCTAGCATGGAAAGCGGACGTTAAACGATGATGATGATGTGTGCATACTACATGAATATATTATTTTCATAAAACATGAACATATATGATTCGTTATATCTGTATGAATTGGCATGCAAACATAGAACAGCTAAATTTTATGCATATAAGTTTATACAAAGATATACATAGTAATATTCATTTCATGAATCAATAGCTGCGTTTCACAAAATTAAATTGTATTGATGTACAGACACATTTGGTAAAAATAAAAAAAGAAATACAGTGATAAGTTTATAATTTCGAATAGAAATATAAAGATACATAAATAGCATTATTCACAAATATTACTAAAAAAAGAGTGATAGGATGTTGATGACAAAAGCAACAGCAAATCAGTGTATCTATTCAACTGATTTATAGTTTATATATTCTAGTTCGGGAATGTTTTAATGATTTTAAGATTCCATGGTATAATGAGCCAACTATTTTTATTCAAAAAAGGAACCTTAGTGAAATGAATTTTCTGTACTTGTACAATGGCTCCTTTTTATACCAAAAGAAGTGCTATTTTCCATCAGTCTTTAAATAAATATTAATAAGGTGATTGAATTTCTTATTTTAGGATTCCAGAAAATATGAGTATGGAATGAAATATTGTTTTAAAACTATTAGTAGTAAACCCAATAAAACTTTTAGTATTTGGTATAGCAGCTATACATTTGTATACTGATTTTGACTAAACAGAATCTAAAGCCCATCCCCTTTTAGGACTAATATAATTACAATTAATCATAATTACAATACGATTCTTCCTAGAATTCTTCCTAATGAAGTTATATTATGGACTAAATTAGATGTGATGGAATAAGATAATTTTATGGCATTTTTCATAAAAATCCAGTAGAATATCTGGTAGAG
>NC_142934.1:12478486-12485986 GCF_046866305.1 Octopus bimaculoides | reverse complement strand
TTGCAACATGTATGTACTTGACAGAGCAAAAAATTGGTACGACCACAAACTTAAAGGCATTGTTGAAAATAGAAATGCAAAGATCCTATGGGATTTTATGATTCAGTGTGACCATGAGATTGAGAATAGGAAGCCGGACATAGTCTTAATTGAAAAAGAAAACAAACTATGCTGGATCATAGATATAGCATGCCTAGCTGACAAAAGGTATGTGATAAGGAAGAAAGAAAAGTCAAGAGATATGACAGGTTAGCTTGGGAGGTAAAGAAGTTGTGGTCAATGAAAAAGGTAGCAGTAGTACCAATAATTGTTGGAGCCCTGGGAACAGTGAGCAAAAATCTTGAGATGTACGTGGAACAAATAGGGGCTGCAATAAGGGTGGAGTACTTGCAGAAAACAGCACTGCTTGGAACCGCTCGAATACTCTGGAAGGTGCTCGAAAAATAAGAGGTGTTACCTTAGTTCACTGGTAGTGAACAGCTGACACTGTAGTACATCTCCAGCGTTAGAAGCTGTGCAAAGGCAACAATAATGTGGCATTTGACTAGATTTATTCCTCATCATATCTTGTATCTAGATGTTTTTGTTTCTTTTGCTATTGAGTTAGACATGGCCTGGGCCAATCTTGACAAGTTTATTGCAATATAATTAGATCTCTGTCTCGTCAACAACACAATAAGTTTGTTAAGAATGCAATTTTGTAGGAGGAAGTATTGAAAGGCATTTACTAGAAGCAGTTTTAGGTATGTTTTCTTTTTTCTTAAAGATATTTTTATTAAATGGAAGACATTGTCAAGATCAGTCTTTGTATTTCAGTATGGCTGATATCCTTAACTGTGAAAGCAAGTGGCCTTGTCATAAGTGTATTGCACTTATGAGTCCAAGATCATAGTTTCAATTCTTGGACTGGGCAGTGTGTTGTGTTCTTGAGCAAAACACTTCATTTCATATTGCTCCAATCTGCTCAGCTGTAAATGAATAACTCTGAAATGGATACGCATTCCATTCTGGGAGAATGCTGTGATGCCATTCATTTACATGCTGTAGTAACTGGGTGAATGATTCCATGAATCCTACCACATGAGACAATATTTAATATACATAATGGCACCACACAGGTGATCATGTGGGAACTGACTCATTATTGAAAGCTTGCCAAATACCAGGAATTGGTTGAGCAGTGTAGAAACCAGGACTAGCAGGCACATTATGAGACAACTGATGTGGTTTGCTTGAGTTTCGTTGGGTGTTCATTCTGCAAAGCTCTCACCAGACTTAGAGTCACAGGTTCAACAAAGAGGAGGGCTGTAAATTCCATCAATGAAATTGCAGAGATGGTCACAGGAGGGCTTTGAATAAAGAGGGCAGACTAGTGGGATGCAGGCTGGGTGGGGGTCAACTGGGTGAGGGAGTCAGATGTTGGAATACCCAAAACCCCTTGAAACCCCCAAAATATCACTGATGATGCATCCATGTGATGTATCTTGGAATATTATATGAAAAGCATTGCCAAGGTCAATATTTGTAATTCAGTATGGCTTAATATACACAAATGCAATAACTAGATATTAAATAAATCTTATGAATGTAATAGTCAGATATTCATGTATATCAGCTGTACTAAAATCGGTGTATATGTGTATATATAGATATATAAAGACATTGATATACTTTGGAAAGTTATTTTCATATCATATACCTGATCAAGAGTCAACTCCATGTTGGATGCATGCTGGTGACCAACCATTATCATATCACGACTGTTATCAATCATGCTCAAGTCATTCAAGTAGAGGCCTTTTGTTTGCAAGTCTTCCAAGTTTTCAATTCTAATACAGAGAAATGCATATGATAATGTTCTTCATTTCTTCTTGTGAGATATCAGTACATATATTATATATATATAAATATCAGTGTTGATATCAATGTTTGAAATTAATTAACATTCTTTTAATGAATCGAAACTTTCGATTCATTGAAATTTTTGAAACTTAACAACAAATAAATACCTCAATATATTGGAAGCAAGCAACATTATATATACATATATATATATATATATATATATATATATATATATATATATATATATATATATATATATATATATATATATATATATATATATATATATATATACATATACATATATATATATATATATAAATATATATATATATATGTATATGTATATACATATACATATATATACATATATATATATATACATGTATATATATATGTATATATATATATATATATATATGTGTATATATATATATATATATATATATATATATATATATATATATATATATATATGTATATATATATATACACATGCTATCCTCCAAAAAGAAGGATATCTTTCTGACTATGATAACTACTACTGTTGATTTCATGCTTAGAAATATAACATCTGAAAATTGTTGTTTAAACAATCATGCAATACTCCAAGTTTCCTGAATCAGGCAATGTAACCAGACTACAAGAAAATGGATATAAATCCGTAAATCCAGAACTCTATAAATCTGTCAAAGACATTTCTTTTTTTATGTTATACATAATCATTACAGTTGAATTAAATGCTTTTTTTTTTTTATGATGCTGACGGTACTCACAATGGTACACATAAGAAAACAATTAACTTGGTTCCTGGAAGTTCTTTCATTTCTCCACGTAGAAGCATCTGAACTCGTTTACCATCTTCCGAATCATGAGAACTTATACTGCATTCAAGCTCGAATATAACATGCTGGTATGCAATAATCTGAATAAAGAAGAAAGAAGGAATTAATAAAAGTTTAATTTAAAAAATCTACAGGTTTAGGTTTAAGCTGCTTTTATACATACTTACATTGTTTTTTTTTTAACATCCACTTTTCTATGCATGCATGGATTGGACAGAATTTGTTGGGACAGGTTTTCAATAACTGGATACCTTTCCCATTGCCAATTCTCCACAGTTTCCAAGCAAGGTAATATATTCCCCATGACCTGGCATATTTTCACAGAATATTGGAAATGAAAGACACCTCTTACATGATGGTGAAACTCACAACTATCATGTAATGTCAAGGTAAGTGTACATACATACACATACAGATACTTATAAATACATACATACATGCAGGTGAGGAAACAACAAACGAGATTTATTAGTTTGACACTCAGGAGAAATGGATGAATTGTTGATGTTTCGAGCCTACACTCTTCTTCTGAAAGGAATGAGAAGCGTGTGTGTGTGTGTGCATGTATGTATTTCTAAATATCTGTATGTGTATGTATGTATCCTTACCTTGACATTGTGTAGTGGAACGGATCCTGAAACCACACAGTTCCGAATCTAATTACATAACACATAGCTACACAGTCATGCTTTGATTTTTTTTTTTTTATAATATAAATTACATTATATTCACCTGTACCTTATGTTAAGTTAAAAAGGTAAATTGTATGAATTATCAACTGAAAGACATTGTCATCTATATAAATCTTCATTTATGAGAAAAAGCAGGAGTTAGAGGCTGGCAATCTAATGGTTAAGATAGATAAAGCAAAAAGATTAAAATTTTAAAAAATTACTCAATATTCCTATTGGAAACTGAAGGTGTCAATCTTGTGTGTTACATCAAGATTGATGAGGAAATGGAATGCTGTGAAATTGTAAATAATATTGTAATTAATCAACAGCAAATCTTAGGTTATTTAATATGCCATTACCAATGTGGTTGGTTATCATCAAGATAGTGTTATTGTCATCCATGCATCTAACCATTTCCTCCTTTTCTTCTTTTGCCCTCCTTCTTCTCTTCTCTTTTCCTCCTCCTCCTCTTCTTTTTTTCCTCCTTCCCCTCTTCTTTTTTCCTCCTTCTCCTCCTTTTTGTTGTTGTCGTCGTCGTCATCGTCCTCATCGTTATTGTCATCTTTGTCACCACCACCACCACCCATCATCATCATCATCATCATCATCATTGTCATTGTCATTATCATCCTCCTCCTCATCATCATCATCGTCATCATCACCACTGTTGTCATCACCGCCATTGTCATCACCATCATCATAACTACCACCACCACCATCATCACCATCATCATCATCTTCTTTATTTTACACTCACTTTTCCATTCTGCGTCGGTTGGACTGACTAACACCCTGCAAATCAATTTATACTGGATAAATAAGACTGCGAACAATGATTCTTAAAATTCATTTCTTCCTCACACTTATAAAGTTTGCCCCGATGTTTGAACCTTCTAAAACAAAAAAGAACTTACCTTTTCATAGGTAAAACTAGCAAAAAGTGGCCGACGTAGAATAAATACATCTGAGAGGATTCTTTTCGTTAAATCTTCTTTACCAAACAGAAATTTCAAGTTATTGCCAACTTGCCGAATAGTCAGATCTTTACCTATTACCAGTGACATGGGAAATACCTGGAATGATAAACAATTTTTGAACAATGAATAGTTTTCTAGTGTTTTAATGTAAAATTATCAATAAATATCATATTTGCGTATTTGTTTTGCAAGATTCCTGATGTGAAATCGTGTGTTTGAAACAGATGTTGTTATATTTGGGGGTGGTCTTTTTTTCTTTTTGTTTTTGGCAAATAACCACAGATGCTATATGGCTGTTCTTCATTTCAGCTTTATTATTATTATTCTTATTTTTGTGTCCTTTGTCTGAAATCTTTTGTCACACATCTTCAATGACTCTTTATCACACGTGTCTCTTCCTGTTCCGGACTAAACAGAACAGGAGGCACATGGGATAGAGAGTCACTGAAGAGGTGACAGGAGGTGTGACAAAAGATTTCAGACAAAAAATAGGAATACTATATCAATAAATAACTTTTGTTAAAATTATAAATATATAGGCGCAGGAGTGGCTGTGTGGTAAGTAGCTTGCTTACCAACCACATGGTTCCGGGTTCATTCCCACTGCGTGGCACCTTGGGCAAGTGTCTTCTACTATAACCTTGGGCCAACCAAAGCCTTGTGAGTGGATTTGATAGACGGAACTGAAAGAAGCTTGTTGTATATATGTATATATATATATGTGTGTGTATATGTTTGTGTGTCTGTTTGTCCCCGCAACATCGCTTGACAACCGAAGCTGGTGTGTTTACGTCCCCGTAACTTAGCGGTTCGGCAAAAGAGACCGATAGAATAAGTACTAGGCTTCCAAAGAATAAGTCCTGGGGTCGATTTGCTCGACTAAAAGGCGCTGCTCCAGCATGGCCACAGACGGAAAAAAGAATATAAATATATAAATATATATATGACATTATCAAGTATCAATGCTTAATAGGAAAAAAGACAACAGGCCCTCTGGTGTAGTTTTAACTTAAAATCTTGAAATCTGTTTCAGCTTTAAAGCTGTATACAATTGATTTATTGTTTACACTACAGAGTGCCTGGCATTCCTCTCTTTCGAATGTAGTGCTATGAATGTTTATTGGTGGGGGTACATCGTTTAGTGGTTAGGGTGTTGCACTTATGATCATAAGATTGTGGGTTCAGTTCTTGGACTGGGCAATGCATTGTGTTCTTGAGCAAAACACTTCATTTCATATTACTACAGTCCACTCAGCTGGCAAAAATTAGTAATTTCCGTGATGGACTTGCATCCCAGTTTGTGTGTGTGTGTGTATGTGTTTACATATGTGTGTGTGTGTGTTTACATATGTGTGTGTGTGTTTACATATGTTTGCATGTGTTTACGTTTGTGTGTGTATGCGTGTGCTTTTGTGTGTGTGTGTATATGTGTGCTTTTGTGTGTGTGTGTGAGTGTGAGTGTATGTGTGTTTACGTACGTTTGTATGTATGTGTATGTGTGTGTTTATTTCCCCACCACCACCACCACCACCACCACCACCACCATTTCAGAACTAGTGTTGGTTTGTTTATGCCCTTGTACCATAGTGATTTGGCAAAAGAGATCAATAGAACAAGTACCAGATTTCGAAAATAAGCACTGGTGCCAATTAGTCTTGACTAAAAAAAAAAAACCTTCACGGCAATGCCTCAGCATGGCCACGGTTCAATGATTGGGATAAGTGAAAGATAGAACAAAAAGATAATAAATAAAAAATAAAAATAGATTAAAAATAAAATAAGAATAGACTAAAAAACTAAAATAAAATAAAAATAGACTAAAAAATTAAAATAAAATAAAAATAAACTAAAAAATTAAAATAAAATAAAAATAGACTAAAAAATTAAAATAAAATAAAAATAGATTAAAAAATTAAAATAAAATAAAAATAGATTAAAAAATTAAAATAAAATAAAAATAGACTAAAAAATTAAAATAAAATAAAAATAGACTAAAAAATTAAAATAAATTAAACTTACCTCAAAAAAGAAATCAGATGAAATTTCTGGAAACAAATTATCATTGATAGGTTGTTTTTGCATTGTAAAAGGCCAATTATCAAATATTAACTTAAACTCTACTCGGCAACCATTACTCAAGGCATCTTTAACACTTAGAACTTCAATTGTGAGATCAACTTTGAAGATATGTGCACATTCTTGCAGCTGTCCCATAACGTAGTGAATGAAACCTTTCCTACTTGATGTGTAGCTCAATATACAACCATTTACGTCTTCCTTCTCAACGATGAATGTCGGACTGATCATTTTTGGATAGCTGAAGCGTATGGTTTCATGCAGGTTGTTAATCTCATGTAGAAAATCACGGAAGTATCTTCCAGATAGAGTCAGTATTTGGTCGTATTTGTAAGTTGAACAGAACTTGAGGAAGCATTTTCCAAAGTAACACATGTAGTCTTCAGGCAATTTATCTTTCAAAATATGGCTACAAGCTTTTGCTAGATTAAGCATCAGTTCATTTTCATACATTGTATGAGTGGAAAATTCACTTTCGCTGTCTAATCCAACATAATTAAGCACCTTTTTCCATATTTTTCTTCCATATTCTTTTACAACAATGGATTCAATACTTAAGAACAGAAGACCATACATTTTGGAACGCTACAAAAAGGAAAAAAGAATAGAAAAGAAAATGAAATTCAAGTAATAAAGAGACCAAAATAAAAAATGTTTATAGCTTACATTAGTTTCACAATGAATAGAAAAATATAAGCATGATAAGAGTGCTGAAATAATCCACCAGGGGTTTTGTAAGAGATTTGGTTTTACAAGATCAGAAAAGAGCTTTGACCATTTTATGGCAAGCATATTCTTTTACAGCAATGGATTCAATGCATAAGAATAAAAGGACATACATTTTAGAATGCTAAAAGAACAAAAGTAGAAAAGTAAAATGAAATAAAAATGATAAAGATGCTAAAATAAAAAAAACGCCTATATCTTACATTGTATCAGACTGTCCTTCTATTAGTTTCACAATCCATACAAAAATATAGGCATGTAAAGAATGCTGAAGTAATCCCCAGGAGGTTTTCATAGAGATTTCGTTTTACAAGACCAGAAAAGAGTTATGGCCATTTTGTGGGAATAAAAATGACA